>NC_135859.1:7200000-7315000 GCF_031162955.1 Sander vitreus
GTGAACTGATCAATGATGGAAATAACCATTAGTAGGATGCTTAGCTTGGTTAAACTCACCATGAATCGTCTTTTGTAATTTTGTTTCTTATTCTTTGATAAAGTTGTCATTTAAAGTCCCCCATTACTCACACAAAGGGCTGGGCAATATGGAGAAAATCAAATGGTTTGATATTTTTTGACTAAATACATCGATGCCGATATTGCGACGACATGTGGCGTTGACAGTTGGTGCTTTCACAACTTGGGGACTTGAACCGGCGACCCACCGGTTCCCAACCCAACTCTTTGGACCGGGCTACTGCTAATTAGCTCTAATAGAACAGCGAGAACAGTCTGGAAAGTTCAGAAAATGACATCACTTTACTGTAATGCAGCCTTTAAAACCCGGAAAATATAACGTGTCATATTACGATATGCATTTTTCTGTTGAAGTGTCCTCACAACTCTAGTAAGATATAAAAAAATATGTGTGTGTGTTTCCCTTCCCCCTGAGTGATGACGGCACATCGATGCTTGGAGCTCTGCCAAGTGTTTTCATTCACACCTGATTAGATCACTGTGACCTGGATAACATGCAGCGCTCCATGCTCTGCAACACGCTGCCACACAGGCCTTTTGTTTGGCCTTAACAAAATACCGGTAGCCTCCACTTACACTGAGGTGATATTAAAGCAAATACCTTGGTGGATGTCAAGACGCCAGTTGATCCACCTGTCCATTGAACCCGTTCTCAATCCAAACTCGTAAAATACAGACACTTGGTCAGTGGCTCTCAATGTCAGATACCGATGCAAAAACCACCCTTTACCTGTATGGAACGCACCGGGCAGAGCAGCAGCAGCTCGACCAGCGCTTTCAGATGACGTAGTATTAAGAGAGACAACGATAGCGAGTAGTATGAAAGACCGAAGATCTCCCTAAGGGGGTTGGTTGGGCTGGTGGATGGGTCAAACAACACAGGACTTTGCACCGTCGAGACCGGGGTTTGTGTCCCATTCTTGTCCTGCGTGTCACTGAAATGTACATTCTGTAACCCCACCCATCTTTTTCTAAACCTGTCCTGTTTTTGTGCCGAGTGCCAGTTAAACGTACGTCCCAACCCAGAGCATCAAAAAGTTACGCCAAGAGTCCCGACCAAGCGCGTCTAAATATGACGCCAAAGGAGACTATTAGCATCAATAACAAACGCCAAGGCACCTGACCAAGCGTCCGTATTTGAATCGATGGGAGTGTGAATGTGTTTTTATAAGACGACGTAGCATAAAGAGTGGCAGCGGTAGCGAGTAGTATGAAAGACCGAAGAGTGGGCAGGTTGGGGGGGTGGATGGGTCAAACAACGCAGCACTTTCACCCTGGAGAACGGGGTTCGTGTCCAGTTCTTGTCCTGCGTGTCACTGAAACGTACATTTTAGAACCCCAAACACGATCTTTTCCTAAACCCAGCTGTCCCGTTGTTGTGCCGCATGTTAGTTAATTGTACGTTCCGACCCATGGGCGTCAAAAAGTGACACTAAAAGCCGGGACCCACAACATCAAAAAGTGACGCCAATAGTCCCCATCAAGCGCGTCTAAATATGACGCCAAAGGGCTAGACGTGAGTCCTGAGAGCGGCATATAGTGACCTCAAAAGTCCCGACCCACAGCGTGAAAAAGTGACGCTAAGAGTCCCAACTAAGCATCTCTAAATATGACGCTAAAGGAGACTTTTTGCGTCAATAACAAACACCAAAGGCCCCTGACCAAGAGTCGTGGCACAACGCCATGGGAGTGAGAATGTGTTGGTCCTTTTCCCTCGCCATCTGAAGAACTTGTGCTTTACTCACTTGAAGCACATCATCACTCGCTTCATGTAGAGCCAATCACAAATGCAGATTTGTTGATCTTTCTTTTTTTAATAACAACAATAGCTTGGATTTTTATAGCGCCTTTCAAGGGACCCAAGGGTGCTTTATATGAAGGCAGAACAAGTAGCACAGACAGATTAAACAAAAGAAATACTGTACATAAATAGGTTAGTGGTGGTAATGTTCCATGGCGGAAGAAATATTCAGATCCTTTACTTACTTACTTTAAGTCAGAGTACTAATACCATACTGTAAAACTACTCTGTTACAAGTAAAAATCCTGCATTGAAAATGTTACTTCAGTAAAAGTATGCAAGTATCATCAGGAAAATGTAGTTAAAGTATTAAAAGTAAAGAAAAGTCCTCCCATTTTATAAACAGGAAAGGATCCAAACAGTTGTGTGTTTAATGGTCTAATCATCTCAGCTGGACTTGTAGGCCGTTATATTGTTGGCTAGTTTCATTTATAATAAAACATCAGATTTTATAAACTACATTTGTTTTGTGTGAAGAAATCTTAATTTGTAAAGTAACCGAAGCTGTCAGATGAATGTAGTGGAGTAAAAAGTACAATATTTCTCTCTGAAATGTAGCGGAGTAGAAATAGAAAGTGTCATGAAAAGACTCTAGTAAAGTACAAGTCCCTCAACATTTGTACTTGAGTACAGTACTTGAGTAAATTTATTTAGTTACATTCAACCACTGGTAATGTTTGCTGGGAAATACAGGATTTAGTCAGTTTTCTGTGGTGAACATGTGGGCGTTTTTAAGTTTTTTTTGAATATGTTCGTGGATGTGGCATTACGAATTTCTGCGGGTTGGTATGGGGGAGTGGTGAGCAGACCTTTGTCCGAGGACCGGATGTCTTGCTGTCAGGTATGATTAGGACTGGGTACCAAATTCAATACTTTTTAAGCACCGACCAAATTGCCTCTAAAGTATCGAGTTTCGAAAAATGCCCCTTCATTCAATACCCAATTTCAATACCTAAAGGAGTAAATCTCATCAGCGTCAGTGAGCCAATGAGTATGCAGCATGCTTCTTCCAAGATCTAATAATGTCTGTGATTGGCTGTCTAACGTTACACGTTGTAGAGACACACAGGAAAAACTCTGAGACTCGTCTCACGTAGTAGGAGCTGAATAATAAATCAAAAGATTTGTGCCGTAATGTGTAATGTTGTAATTAGGGCTGTCAATTGATTAAAAAATGTAATCTAATTAATTACATACTCTAATACTAATTAACGATGCCTGATTCGATACTTTTTAAGAAAGTAAAAAAAGAAAAGAAAAAAAAAAGGGTACTAAACAACAGTTGGTGACATTAAAGAACGGCTTGTTTATTGCTAAGGCCATATGGTCAAAATTAAATGATTTAATAATAATGTATAACAATAACAATAACTTATTTCACTAGTAAATTGCTGTTGAACGACAAAAACAACAACCAGATAAGAAAAGGACATTTACAATAACTTCAAATGCACCACGAGGCTGTAGTTTACCAGTTTCATTGAACGCACCGGCTGTGTTGTTTCTCCGACGGCAGCTGCAGATTGTTACATACCGGTGTTGAATCCTCTACAGTAAAACACAGTCAAACTTTACACCGTTTAGCGTTAGCTGTCAGCATTTTAACCGTGTTTAATCCAGCTACTAGCTAGTGGTAGGCTAACGTTAGCTGCTGTCGAGTATTGTTAACTAGCGTCACATGCAGCGGGGTTTGTGTTTCCTGTAACGTCTGTTTCAGAGCATCAGAGAGAAGCGCAGACATATCAGTGCCTCCAGATTTTGTTGTAATATATTTTTGTTTTATAAAATTGGTATCGAAAGAAGTATCTTTTGTGTCCCGGTATCCAAGTCACGGTAATGGTATCGGCACTGCTATCAAATATTTTATCACTATACCCAGCCCTAGACATGCTTGTTTTAGAATGGTTGTATATTTTCTCTAAAATACATATTTTACTTTGAGGATATGAGGTGCTGCCTATCAGCTTGTCCTTTAAAGCAACACTAAGTAACTTTTCCCGCTTTGGTCCCCCTACAGGTTGGAAGCGGAATTGTCCATTCCATTCCATTATGCAAGTTTGCTAGATCGGGTAGCAGATCTTTAGTTCGAATGTCATAGGAATCTAAAATGTATTTTACTCCTTAGTATTTCCACAGAAAACCTTTCTGCCAATGTCCAGCATAAACTGACGGCTGTACTTTTGTTTAGGCGTAGAAAGACACGAAGAAAAGTCAAAATAAGAGTTGGAAAGAAAAGAAAACGCTGCGATAGCGGGACAGAGAGTGCAGAGTCCGCACGCGCCACCATCTTGAATGCGTTTTTATATATATTGATTTGCTATAGCTTTTCTGTTGTTGGCTTGTGTATTTTGACATTTTTGATGGTTACCATGGAGGCTAGCAGTTTACCCCAGCATCCAGTCTTTGTGCTAAGCTAGGCTAAAGCATCCTGGCCCTATCTATAGGTTGTACACTGCGATCTTCTCACCTGATTCAAGGCAAAACGTTTCCCTAAATGTTGCACAGTTCCTTTTCAAAGAATAAAAGTTTTAAAGTTATGAGTTACTTGATGAAAGCCACAATTTCACAGTGTTTCTCTTGTATGGCCATGGCTGAAATTGCATCTCCTCCCTAAACACTACAACACTACGTCTTAACATTAGCATGTTGTTCTGTATCAAACACGGCATCTCGGTAAGGGATCAGCTATTATGCTGGCGGGCCTTTCTCTAAAACACCTCTTTGTTGTGCTAATGCTTTCTCTGTGATTGCATCTCCATCCATAACCTTCTCCATGTGTACAGATAACCTGGAGGGGGTGGAGTGGTGTATGTAGGGCGCTGGGAGTCGAGTAGTGTGTGTGTGTGTGTTGTGTTGGGGGGTGTTGTTGCAGCATGTCCTGCAGCTGTGCCTACGATGACAAGCCTGTCCTCAACCTGCCCTCCGCCAGACTAAACACAACACATAGCTCTACCTGCAGGGCTTCCTGCCTGCCTTCCTTCCTTTTTGCAGTTCCACTTGTCTTCTGACTTTGGCGAGGATGCGGTTTGGGATCTCAGCGGTACGTTTCTGCGTTGCAAGCTGTAGTTAAAGCAACGACGGCCTTCTGTTGCTGTGTGATTGCTAGGTTGGCCGCTCGCCCATGTGCACTGGCCTGACTGAATGCACTGAACCAGGTTTGTATGCCCAAAGCAGTTCTGAGGGAGTCATGCTTGATCTTTCTGGGCCACGCTGAAACTAGGTCACTGTGCTGTGCTGTCAGTCGTGTTTCTCTCTTGTGTGTGTGTGTGTGTGTGTGTGTGTGTGTGTGTGTGTGTGTGTGTGTGTGTATAGAATAAAAGTGTAAAATAGGGCTTTTACATAAGGATGGGATGGTTTCCACAGATACAGTATGCAGTACTGCTGTTGCGGAGATTCTCTGAAACTGCAGCACAACCCCCCAACCTGCGCAATGCCACACTGGGATAGAGCGAGATAGAAAGAAACGGAGAGAGAGACAGAGAGAGAGAGAGAGAGAGAGAGAGAGAGAGAGAGAGAGATAAATTCTCATCCTTGGTTCAGATCCCTAAGAACGCTTGGGAAAGCAGGATCTTATTATCACAGCAAATTTGCAATGTGCAGAGTGGAGGAGATTAGATGCGTCTTGCCTTTGAAGTGTATTTTCCAACCATTGTGCAATGGCAAATTCCATCAAGTGTTTGAGGGAGCCATGATAAGAGCCACGGGTTATGAATGCTGCGGCATTAAAAGCCTTCATTTGAGCAATAAGATGAAACGCTCACAAACTGCTAAATGGAAAAAAATTCACAAATGTGTTGTGGAAAAGCCACAGCTACTAAAATAACAAGGTGCATTGGATGGCTTGGATAAATAGGTAAAAATATGTGGAATATGGATTATACTTTCTGTAAATGATGGGGTATTGAACTTTGAATAGGGGAATCCCAGTCATTTCTTCTCTCTTTTCATATTTGTTCTCCCAATCTACGTCATTTAATTCAGCTCTGAATTGAATGGTTTGATTGTTTAAATTCAATTAAATTTAGTTTGGTGTCAAATCATGAGAAGTTATCAATAGAGTAGGTCTAGACCAGCCTTTCTCAAACTAAGGGCCGCGGACCGGCACCAGGCCACGGAGGAATGCCTGCTGGGCCGAGGGACCCCCCCAAATAAATAAAATAACTGTATATTCCATAGGTTTGGGTACCGGAAACCAGTGCTCATATGGCACCGGTGCCTAAAGGACCGGTATCTAACGGACCGAGTAGCAATGCGGATTTCGGTGCCACTTAAATGCCTGCGCTGCTCTCTGATGCTCCGAAATGGACTTTACAGGCAACAGAAGCATCGCTGCACGTGACGCTGGTTAGCACTACACTTGGCAGCCGGTAACGTTATTCTACCTTTAGCTTGTAGCTGCATGGCTTAAACACGGTCAAAATGCTGACAGCTAAAGGATCCAAAGGATTCCAATACCGAGACGTACAACCGCCTGCAGGTAAAGACACAGAAAATAAGGACACACGGCGGAATCTCCAGCGACAATGGGGCAAGCCCGGAAGTGGAAGGTCGTGGATATAGACTAATCCAGATATAATGCAAAATAATGGTTTGCACCAGAAGAAAAGACTTCATTGATTGTTAAAACGGGAAAATAAAAGCAGTAGGGCTCAGATTTCCAGAGCAGAAAGGAAGGTGCTGCTGGTCTTTGATCAGGCCGTCTCAGTGTGTCCTCCTCAACTCTTTAACCTTCACTTTGAGTTCTGTGGCTTCTCAGATTGGGTGTCAGGACAGGGCCAACGGGGGTAATGGGAGGGTGAGCAGAAACGTCACTGACGTGACCCCTCCACTCCCAGTCCCCCTCCCCCCATCTCAGGGTTCCTCAGGGGCTTGAGAACTGCAGGGTGGGAGGCCATCTCAGGGGACCCGGCTGAGGAGTGACATCCTCGGCCTGGGCCTCAGATCCTGTTGCAGCTTTAGACCAAACACAAACAGTGCAGAGCTGCTGGAGGTGTCTCAACACGTCGTGACACATACTGCTTCTACAGTTGGTCTGCTTTGTCTCAGTCTTCTTTGACATCAAAGATCATTGCAGTCTAGGCCACACAAAACACAAGAATGCTGAATAAATCATTAATTGAATTGTAATCACAGCTTTCCATATGCTTTCCCTAAAGTTTTGTTTTGTCTTTGGTTATATGTTCATTGGTGTGGGATTTTAAACTGTGTTCTGGAAGGTATCCATAAATCTGTGGGTTAGCTTATCAGTTTGCAGTGCATGTTTGCATGAAATAGCAACCCAGACTCTCACTACATTTACATCACATTTAAGTAATGTAGTTATTGTTGCCTTTCTGTAGTAATCTGATTTATTATTATCTGTGTTAGAAAAAGAAACCTCCTTTCTATTAGAGTAAGTTATTAGTAAAACATCCAACCTTTCTGAGTCGGGTGCATCCACAAAGTTATTCCACTTGTTAGTAAAATGCTAGTTAAACTAGGGCTTGGCTATATTGATATGAAAATGTCTATCATGTGTTTTTCTATATCATTTCTTTAGCAATGTCGGAAAAAAAACGGTGGCGTTACGGTAATGTTTGTCATTTGGACGATGCTTTACGTCATGTTAATGCTAAAGTTCTTCATAAAATGAGACCATACTCAAATACTGTCAAGTTTTAATTCACAAAATCCAATTCCAAAATAGGCTTTATCATGTGGTTATTTTTATATGGACTACTTATTTGTTGGTTTACCAAAAAACATGGTATATTGTGATATATATCATTATAGAGATATGAAATGACGACTATCGGGATAGAAGATTTTGGCCATATTGCCCAGTCCTAAGTGGAACCCAATAGAATTTTGATTTAGTGTAAACTTTGAACCAAAACAACAAGATAACAGTAGTTCTGCTGTCCATGTGCTGGAAAACTCATGTATGCTTTGTGTCTAGAGATATTTTTGTCAATAGAGTTGTTGCAAAGTCAAAATAACTTGTGAATTCTAACTTTCCAACAGTTTTTTTTCTTTTTTTGTCTCCTTTGCTATGCCAGTTACTGAGCAGGTAGATTGCAAGCTTGGGTAGCACAAAACATGGCATTACCTGGTTCCTCTTCTTACCTTGTAGCAACAGTGAACACACACTGATGGAATTTCTGAAGAAATGTGTTGGGCAATATAAAACTCTAGTACAGTAAAACTGCTGTCTCCTTTTCATTTCAAAAAGCTCGGAAAATCAACCGAAGAGTGAGCAGGGCCAGACAATCTTTGGTTTCAGATAATATATTTCCTTGGTTACCTGGTCACTCTATTGTATGTGTTTTGACTCACACTCAGCGCATGTATTTATCAAAATAATTTGGATTTAGATCTTTGTATGTTGGTCTGCCTTGTGTGGTAGGAATCAAAGACTCGGACTAGAGGAGGCGGTCCCTAACTCGGTCATTGGTTCTTTAGTCAGATAGTCTTTCTCGGATACTCTCCACATGCTGCTGCTGGTGAAAAATTAAGTTTGGTTTTTGGGGAAGCCTTCCCACCCAGCTTGACTGGGGTATTTTTAGACCATGGTCTCTTAAGTGGAGGTCTGAGGAACAACACTTATGGGTGGGGGGGGGACAGACACTCCCTTTTCACTACTGATCCCCCACCCTTTCCCTTCCCCATTTCTTTAATCCCTTGTGTCTCTGGATTGGGTTGTCCGATCCCTTCCAGGATTGCTTACAGTTTATCTTAGAGGGTAAATGTAAGAATCATGTTTACTGTTTGCTTTGTCATGTGGCCTAAATACCGTGTCTGCACCTTTTTTTTTTTTTTTTTTTTTTTTTATAAAGGCTTCATGAACTGTTTTATATACGAAGGCTTAATGTCTTCATGCTGACGGCTAACTGATTTCTCCCAGGTGTTTCTATCTCTGCTTCCATATGTGTGCATATATAGCATTGCTCCATCCTTCTGTTTTATTGTTAAAGTGGAACTACAGCAGCACTGTATGCACATTCACAAGGGCCCCCACAGAATAATTCATTTGATGCTTTGATGAGCGATAATGGACCCAGTAAGGTATTATTCATATGCCCCAGATCTCTTTAGAGACTATATGGCTTCCACAAAGTGTCCCACTACCTCCCTGAATAGCCCCCCCCCTTTTCAAGACTCTCATCTGGTTGAAGAGGGCCTATTTATTATTTAAATCCTTCCATAATTCATCCATTCCCCACCAATACACCCTCCGTTGCTCATTCCTCATCTAGTGCAAATTAGCATGAGCTCTCTATCTGTATGTCTGAAAACAGAACAGAGAAAGTAAGCAAACTGAAAGAGATAGCAGCGGCTCAGTCCTATGGAGACGGCACAGCGCTTATTTCTACAGTCCTCCGTGTGATGTGATGCTGTGTGACATATTGAGTCTAATTTGGAGCCTAAAGAACCAAACAGCTGTGGCCTATTTTGTTTAGCTGTTGTTCGGGTGATGTCACCATTTCTGCCTCGTCAGGCTGCCTCGCTCTCGGCGCTCAGTGTGAGCATGTCGGGAGCATTTTATTTTAAGCTGCTGATGAGGAGGGCAGGGGTTGGGTAGCCTTTAGAATAATCTGATGATAAATCAACCGAGGCGGTTATGTGCAGTTTTTAAGACAACTATTGAACAGTGTTAAATATTCACACATGCCCTGTTGCTATGTTTGACATGAATAATTTTTTTTATATAATGAATAATGGTTTACCATGCATTGTATGATGATGTTTTGGGGGGTGGGGGGGGGGGTAGGGCTGAACAATCTAACTGCAATTATTTTGACTGATATTGAAATTGTGATACGATTCATGATTTTGGAGGGAATGATCATTTTTTGCATGATTATTCTTATTTTATTAAACTATATTGAAATGATCATGGTGTGATATTTTGCGAGGAACTGTCCAAACAAAGATTTTTTTTTTTTTTCTCAATTCTGTTGAATACGATTTGTTTCACCAATAAACCACAATACTTATTTCAGAATGGGTATATTTTTGAAACATATTTTGCCTTAACAAATATTGCCCCTCTTGAGATTGGAATTTGACACTAGTCCATAATGCGATTTCGCTAAAATTCTGATTAATTGTTCAGCCCCAGGCAAGGTTATTACAGTTTTGCATTTTTCATTAGTTTTTATTTGTATTTCGTTTTGATTAGTTTATAAAGCGGGTTTGCTGGTTTAGTTTTTATTTTTTGAAAATGCTTAGTTTGAGAGAAAGGTCAGAAAAAGTATTGTGTAATAATAACTCAACAACATCATACCATTTTAGAAATATGTATTCACAATGTATTCAACAATAACACCAGTACATAAATGGTCATAAATATGTAAACGATCTACACAAGACGCCGGCGTTAACTGCAAAATGTGTAAGTGACGTGTACCAGTAAAAAACCTAAATGGCCAATAGACTAAAGAAGACGTACATGAACAGGTGTTTTGAACTTTGGTTGGAGTAAAGTGGCGACCTTTTTGAAGTCAGTTGACTCGCACAGTTGTGTAGACATCCCAGTATCAATCCACATATTAACCCACGCTTCCTCCCGCTTGTGGTGTTCCTGCGTTCTCTACCCTCTTTCTCCTTTACCTTGTTAAGGTAAGCTACGTTAGCCTCCTTGTGCGCGCTTCTCAAATGTCCTTTCAAATTCGTGGGATTTTCCCCTTTTAATAGATTGTCCACATGTTTTACCACCTTCCACTGCAAGGCGCTTGCCTTTATCTAACACAGTCGTAATCAAATGGGACTCTGCCGCTTTCTTCCGACGTTCGGTGGGGATGGACTATGTTGTGTTCAGTTTGACATGGAATGTCGGAATTTCATATAACGTTATTTGTTTTATGAAAGACATTGACAAAGACGAAAACTAAGGACATTTACGCGATCATTTTATTTTAGTTAGTTTTGCAAACGACATTAGTTTTAGTTGTCGATTTTTTGTAATACCTCGTTTTTTTATTTTTTTTTTATTTTGGTTAACGACAATGTTTTTTCCCTCGTAGTTTTCGTTATTTTGTTGGCCCCACGTGTTGGTAGTACTACATTGTCTTAATTGTAGAATAATTACTAATACTAAGAGCACATGCGTGGCGTCGATGTGGTCTATGTTAGGCAGAAGCTCGGTCATAAATTGCCGTTTTATCCAGCTTTAACCCATAGTTAAAAATACAGTTTTTAGATCCTTGTGGTTTTACCTAAATGTTTTACTGGGTAAAAGCTTTTAGTTATCGGGCAAAAGTTTTCGGCCTGTCTGCATCATGGCAATCCTATGGAGGCCCAGCTGTAATTGCTGTCAATCTACTTCATTGCTTTGGGCTCCCTTTCTGGAGCTCTTGGGACCATTCCCTTTCCTTACATCATGACACTACTCACCTTCCCACCTGGCTGTGACAGCTGCCTCCGGTTGGAGGAGAGGATTGTTGATAAATTGTGCAGCCCTGGTTTGACAACAAAAAAACTTTTTCGGAGCAAACTCCATCTAACGAGGAAGACTGTGAAATGTGGTTGAAAGCATTGACGTCTCCCACCTACTCCCGTGAATTCGGGGTCACGTAATCTTGTTAGTTGTGACTCAGAAACATTGTGATACTGTAGATAACTCCAATGTACATGCTTCTTTTCCAGATAAGACATACAAAGTACAAACAAATAATCTGATATTTGTAAAAATGTATATTTCAGGTTGTAAATGAACTCTGGAACATTGTTGTACTGGAACCCCCTACCTGACACTGACTTGCCTGCTCCATTACCTCTTCCTTCCTGCAGTGCAGGCCTCAGCAAGTCAGGCCGAATGCCTCGACATAGCACATAGACATAACATTAAGGCTTGAGCCTCACTGCATGAATACGTCCTGACATTCCATCTCTGTTGATCATGTGTATTAATAAGTTTTTTTGTCTTCTGTTTTCACAGATGCAATCAATGAAAGTAATCTAGGTAAGTGGAATACTCTGAGTTTTGATCTTATGTAGTGCTGTTTGATGGTTATCCTTCAAGATAACTAAATCCTCAATAGATTGAAATGCTGTAGTGTGATGTTTTTCTACTACTACTACTACCAGCATTAATGCTACTGCTGCTACTACTTCTATTACTTTGTACTAGTGGTGTAGTCCTGGAAGTAGTGGGAAAACTGTCAGTTTACCAAGCACATTGCGGTCTTTGTTTCCTTGTTTTTAAATGACCAAATTCATCCAATGCCCAGTGGCAAGAATAAAATAGATGGTGTAGCCAATGCATTGCATTAATTGTAAAAAAAATATAGCTTCGTCTTTGGTTTGAAACTCAAATTTGGCAGTACCATTCAGGCTGGTTGGGTCTTAAAGACACAAGGACAGGCTGGGTCTCAGTTTTAGGTCTGTGCAGTACTCTCGCACCCCTATGAACACATTTTGCTGAGTGTTTTTCATGAAAAGGAAATAAATACTAAAATATCCAACGTTCACTAGAGCAGAGCGAGTGTATTTAAAACGGGTGAGTGAAGTCCAGGTAATTTCTCAGGCTCTTTCTATATCGTCACAACCTTACCCAGATAAGTAGGTATGTGCCTGGGTACTGATTGTAATGTATGATTAACACCGCGATACAGTCTGTAGGCTACAGCATGGGGGCCTGTCACATTCCTGTGTTCCATCTACTGCAGGGAGGAATGTTCGTGGACAAACCTGCTTCAGTGCTGTTTGCTGATAATTCTCAGCGTTTGCTTTAATCCTCTTGAAGTGTAAGATGAGTGGGGTTTACTGCATTAGGAAATTCCACACAGTGTCAGGAATGTGGTGAAATTGGATTGATGCTAATATACAGATGTAATACATGGGTGTTCCAACTGGCCATTGCTAAAACACCATATTGATCAAATGACGCAAATCCACAGATGTTGGCAGTTTTAAAACAGACACTATAATGTCAAGTAGGCAGAGTTGGGGGGGGGGGGAGACGGGGCCTCACAGAGGTAGCAGTGAAGCTAGCAGAAGATGTACAATTATATTGCTAAATTCAGTATCACTGAGTAGCAATTCACCAGTCGCAAAAAGACAATCGAAGGTGATGGTTGGTTGAATTTCATTTCTCAATAAAGGGTAAGAAGCTGAACAGCTGAAACAATTAGACCATTGATCATTTAGTCATTTGAAATAACATTGGCAACTATTTTGATAATTGATCAATTGTTTACGTATGTATTAAGAGTTTGTTGTAGCAACTAACTTAGATTAATACAGCGCATTTCATGAAACCCAAGCACGCTTTACACAAGTACAAGAAAATAGATCGAAGGGGACGTAATTTAATGTAGGCTACTGATGTACAACCACATCGCACATCCTTAACTTATTTTATGAATGAAATAGACATATTAAATACCTTAGGATCACTTCAGGGACTTTTTGAATTATTTATAATCCAGTAATAGTCTCCCTCTCTTGAAAGCCCGACCAAGTCACTTTCCCTTTTAGCTTTTAGCTGTTCTTTGTTTAATTTCCTTCTTTTCTGTGATGACCTTGCCCCAGTATTAGGCATAACTACAGTAGATCACTTCGAAAACAAAAATAAAATACAATTCAGCCTATATAAAGAAATCTCCTGCTACCTTTTACCTGGCTGGATACACTAACACAGGCATTTCCGGTGTTACACAACGGAATCTGTGACCCATCAGAATGTGTTACTGTAGCGCTGTCTACCTGCCGCATCGTTCTGTGCCTTTTGCGGAGGAAAAATCAGACCCGGGCAGAGGCATTATTAAAAACTATATAAAAATAGCGTTCTTTTCACTGTTGGTCTCGTTTGCTGTTACAGGTCATTTATGGAAAATGAAACCGTTTCAGAAACATTTTAAAAGTTACATATAGTCACTTTAATCAATTAGTTGTCAACTATTGAAATAATTGTGAACTATTTTGATAATCAATTAATCAATTTGAGTCATATTTTTTATTTTTTTATTGCTTTAAACATACAAAGCATACAGTTTACAACATGCAACATTGCAACATACCATCCTGAACCCCTTCACACATCATCACCACACATGCAGTAGGCCTTGGTTGTCAACTTAGGTACACAATGCAATAAACTAATAACCAAATAGACAAAAAAAACTGTAAACCAAATAAACATGATGTATATGTGCTAACACCATAAGCACATAGCATACGCTTCTCCACAGCAAATGGCTTCTTAGGAGCCTTCCAGAAAAGTACTTTCCCCATTTTCTAATGTAGACATTCAATCTTGCAAACCATTTATATGACATTTTTTTTTCAAACAGTGCCACTCTAGCCATCTCACAAGCCCTCTCCTGAAGGCACCCCTTCATTCCGCCATCCTCTTAGAAGAATCTGTCTGGCTATCATTAAACCAGTTTTGACCCAGGTTCTTATGTGCTTATCCATCCCGCTTAGGATTGGCCCATCTCCAGAACAAATAGTTTTAGGTTGAATGGAACCTGGATCCCTGCAATCAGATTTTATGAAAAAAATTTTTTTCTCAGATTCCAACTTCTTAAATGTGAATATGTTGTACTTTCTTCACTACTCTGTGACCGTAAATATCTTTGAGTTGTGCACAAATAATAAAAAAAAATAAAAAAAAATTGTAAGGACGTCATCTTGGACTTTGGGAAACACTAATCAACATGTTTCCCTTTTTCTGACATTTTGTAGACCAAACAACTAATTGATTAATCGAGGAAATAGTCAACAGATTAATCGACAATGAAAATAATCGTTAGCTGCAGCCCTATTCTATTCTAAGTCTTTGAACTGACTCTGTAGATGGATTGATAGACGGATAGCTACATAGATATTTATTGTCCCATTTTTGTTTCACAGTCGGTTTCATGCACGTGGCAATGTATACAGACGAATGCATCAACAGGTATATGCAAGACAGGTATATAGACACATAGAAACAAGCACATTGACAACAACGACACCAGATCTATACAAGGTCAGCAAGATAATTTGTTCAGCAGTGCTATGGCAGAAGTGACAAAACTTTTGCCAAAGCGAGTCCTTCTACACCTCAGAGTCCTGTATCTGTGGCCAGATGGTGGCTATATGATGGTGTGGATGTAGAGGGCGATTGGTCACGATTGACATTGACAATGGTGACAAAGGCGTGTGATGGCTCCATCGTTCAGGTCTGAGATGTTGGGTGTAGGGGAGCTGATCATTTTGGAGGCGACATGTGTGACCTTGGTGAGTTTTTTTTCTTACCAGAAATGATGAATGGTGTGATGTCAGTGACACAGCATTATCTGCATTTAGCTAGCATTAGCCATGGTAAGCTACTGGTCATCCAGGCCAAGTGAGGCTGTAGCAGCAAAGTTGTTGTTGGAAAACATACGTACCACCATGCTCATTGCACTTACTTTGCAAGTAGCAACAACTAGGTGAGTTATTCTTGCCACTTGTTATTGCTCTTTGGCATGTAAAAACAACAATGCGTACTTAAGGTTTAAATCTTTTTGAAATGATTCCATGCCTGCAGGCCCTCCATAAAGGTTGAGGTAAGACAGAGCCAGGCAGTTACCTCTTTGTCTCCACACCGAAACCAGTGCGACTGGCCTCTCCTAGTATCCCTGCCTTCCTGATTAGAGGTCTCCTCAGGGCGTAATGACAGAATTGTGTTCCTGTCAGTTCCTGCTGCTCAGAGTGGGCTAATAGTCATGTTAGCCCACGCAGCATGTCATTAGCTCTCCACCCGTAGCCCAATAAGGGGTAAGTCTGTCATTTCGAAGCTAAATCACAGGGCAAGCAGGCAGGCCGGAGATCACAGTCACACCAGTTCTCTGAAGCTTCAGCGTGTCCACCCACCCTTCCTCGTCGCACTTAATATGCACCGACTTACACATACTATATTAACACGGAGGAATTATTGCGACACGGGCTAGAGGAGGCAAATGGAAGTCAAAGAGAGGCCCTTTGATGGGCCGCTGATACAGAGATCATTCCATCAAAATCGTAATTTGAAACACACTGCTCACATCTGACTGCGATGGGATGATTCATGGTTATCACTCGGATGATTAGCAGGCTTGCGTAGCATCTATCAGAGCTAGGGCTAATCTGCTTTGATTATTAGCCTCTAAGCCTTCCTTCCATGCTGGGCTTGTCGAGGACAGGGTGATGAGAAAATACACTCTCTTCCATATTTGTATTAATCTATGTGTGCTTGCTTGTCAAACTGATAATTGCGTCGCCCATGCAGATCACCCCTTCAAGAACTTATTTGCTTCACAAACGCAAACATTCCTCCACACTTAATCAATTATTGCACTGCAAATAACTTAGTTTAATAATCAAGTTGTTTTCTCTCCAACCACAGATCACACCAGCCCTCTTACATTTGTTAGGACTGGTTAATACACTGAACAAAATTATAAACGCAACACTTTTGTTTTTGCCCCCATTTTTCATGAGCTGAACTCAAAGATCTAAGACTTTTTCTATGCACACAAAAGGCCTGTTTCTCTCAAATATTGTTCACAAATCTGTCTAAATCTGTGTTAGTGAGCACTTCTCCTTTGCCGAGAAAATCCATCCACCTCACAGGTGTGGCATGTCAAGATGCTGATTAGACAGCATGATTATTGCACAGGTGTGCCACAATAAAAGATAAAAAATGTGCAGTTTTACTGTATTTGGGGGGGGGGGTCCGGGGAGGGTCCGAAAACCAGTCAGTATCTGGTGTTAGGGGTAGGGTTAGGGTTCATCTCTCTCTCTCGCTCTCTCGACCTGACTGCAGTTTGTCGTCGTAACCGACTTGAGTGGGCAAATGCTCAAGTTCAATGGCGTCTGGCACTTAGGAGAGGTGTTCTCTTCACGGATGAACCCTCACCCTAATATTGTAATTTTTGTAACGATTCCTATTCCTACTAAATCCTATTTATAAGGGTCCGCAGCCCTTCAAAAAAATCAAAAATCAGATTAATTATCCATGCTACACATTTCAAACCCCCCAAACTATTAGATGAAATGTACAGATAATCTGTCTGGACACAGTGACAACAGCTACAAGTAGAAATCTCCTCTCCAACTGGGTTAGATTAGTTTCAGGTGTTCAGTTTCTCACCCTGAGGGATGCTAGCCTGGCCTGGCTCGCTCTGGCTCTTCTTTGTGGTGTTCTACTCAATGTCAGTAGCCATGCACATCATGAAATCTGAAATGCCTATGTTTGTGATTTCTATATATATATTGATGTTGAAAATACAAGACTCTTAAAGATAGTGACATATTTTCAGAGTGGAATACATTAACGATTAATCGGGCTTTGGCGTGAAAATCAGCAGCCTGTATGCAGCATCTGTTACATGTATGCATGCCATATTGGAATGATTTTACCCTGTTTCAACGCACAATGAAAACTTCTGCACATTTTACAGCTTATTGGTCACAGTGGGCTTTTAATACCAACCACAACTTGCCCTGCAGCTGAAACTTCATGGGAAATAAGCTGAGCATGATATATTTAACAAATTTTCAGGCCTGTGGCTCCATAAGTAGATAAGAAGTGGATCCGTTTTTGATCCACGTGAGCCAGATCTTAGCAAAGCTGTGGGTCGATCCTTGAATCAGTGGGGGACGAGCTGATAATTATGAGTGAGCGTGACCGTGTTATACAATACACGCGCATCTTTACTCGGTGCCATGACCTTCTCCGCTGAGATTTGCGTCCGCCTTACTTTGCCCTTTAGTGGGGCATGTTGTGTAAGTGAAAGGGGCACAACGTGAATAACATTGGTATTTGCGCAACAGCCTGTGCTGAGTGCAGAGCTAACTGGAGCAGGAGAATGGCGGTGTTCGGCGAGGTTCACGGCTGTTATTCCTACAGGCCGTGAGCGTGAACGGAGCTAATGCCATCTGACAGTTCTGGAGCAAGAAGAGGAGGGCTGGACAGAAAAGGAGGAGAGAGAGAAGACAGCGGGGGGGGGATGGGGGGGGTGTTAAGAGATAGAGAGGGATGGAGAGGGGGTGGGAATATATGGGGGGGGGGGTGTTGGATGAGAGAGAAATAGGGGATGAGCTAGATATGGACAAAGCAGGGATGAGGGATATAGGAGGGGAAGGGCTAAAGAGGCGATACTGTAGGGACCTCCATTGTTACCCGCTTTAGAAAATGGCCTATGAGAGCCATCACTTTTTATCAGGGTGACATATTAAATGTCCAAATATTCCCAAACATTTTTCTTGAAATACACCGAAGAAGTCCACACCTCCAAAGTAGGAGCTGAGGGCTGCAATCATTAAGTCTTAGTAATTTCTAGTGAAATACTTATCGGAGTGCACCACATCCAGACTCCCCTGTGTGTTCGCACCGTGGGACAGAGTCACTCAAACGCCATTGTGATGAATCTGCCTTTGAGGGAATTCCCGAAATACTCTTAAAGCATCACTCGCACATTTCTATCCAATGTCGCTTCCAGATGTTGGTGGAACGCGGGCACGGCCGGACATGTTGACATAAGAACATTTCCGTTTTGTGAGTCTCCGAGTCGTAAAATGAGTTGTGCTACTTTAGAACTGACAGGCAGACAAAAGATAGCAGAAGGAGGAGTGGCGGTGAAGAGATAGTTGGCAGATGGAGGGAAGAGGGAGTGGGAAGCGAGTTTGGATCCCACTGTAATTTGACAGGCTCCAGTGCCACTCAGGCTTCGGCAGCAGTTCTTCTTGAAGGAGGTGTAGCAGACACCCTGCTGCCAACCTAACCTGTCATTACCGACATGGCAGCAGAGATTCTTCATCGCGCTGTCTCATCCTCCTTTACAATGCACATTTGGACATTCAAGATCTATGTCCGATTTTGTGACTTCCTGGCACGTAGAGAGAAAATTGTCCACACATCGACACATTAAAAGAATATTGATAAGCCTGCTTAACAATCCTTGCACAAAGTATGCCTATACAAGAAAAATCCTTGAGCACTTATATCTAACACAATATTTCACTGTAGGTATTATGTCATGCTTTTCATTTTAAGGTTTTTTTGTTGTCTACATGTTACTCATAATTGAAATGGTTCAGTGCTGCAATTTTTCCATCCGTATAGTGCAAAAATAGATATGATGATCAATTATTTACCATCAATAGCGAATAGTTTTAGCTCCTGTGAAGAGAACTTATATTTTCTAACTAATTGGCTCATTGGCTTCAGCCCTACATTGCTGTAGCATATATAATGTACATCTGGTGTTGAGGCTTCATATCAGTTGGGTACATGAGGTTTGGGGTGGGGTCTCCGCTGTGAAGCTACCTCTTAAACCTGATTGTAGTGGTTTTTGTTTGGGCTTGCCTGCATTTGTTTGATCACCGTGAGGAGTTTTAACCACCTTTTTTTGAATAATTGTACAGCTTAGCCTTACAAATATGTGGCACCGAGCTAGACCTCTCTTAGTCATAGAGAGCCATTTTCTGTCTCCAAAATGGACATGTTTTGTAACAAAAGCCATATACTGGAGCAAAAAAACGGTAGTTTAATCCAGAATAGTCAGCCGCCGCCGAAACCACTTCTGTGAACCGAAACCACGCAACATCAAAGGTGGTGTTGGTTTGTTTGGCAGCAGATAAGACGATTAGGAGTTGGAGCCCCCTCAGCACCCTCCATCATCATTAAAGCTGCTGGCCCACATCTAGAGCTTATAATGGCTGCTCCGCTGCCTCTCAGCTCGCACATTGCTCCGCTTTGATCAGCCTGTTGGTATTTGTGAGTGACCAAGTCAGCTCATGCTGCTGACTTCTCTTGCTCTTTGTCTGCTGACAGAAAGCTCACAGGGGGCCCCATGTTTGTATGATACCGCCCTCTGGTGGGGAAGCACGGCGCTGCCCTAGCCCATATTCATCAGGCAGCACCTTCTTATAATGATGGTGCTGCGTTCATAGGTGTAGATGCAGGGGATAATGTGTGTGCCCCCCCCTCCCCCCCCAATATTTAGAAGAGGGTGTTCAGGGGGCTCAAAACATGGCTGGAAAACATGAATTGTGTCTACTTGTGTTACGGCAAGAAAAATAAAGATGCTTTGGAGTTTATGATTCTAACAAGGTCTCATTCTCCAACAGATTTTGTTGTTGAGATGAACATAATTCCTAAAAAAATAAAAACATTCCGAAACGCGTGGTGATGTTTTGATGAATATGCAGAAAGAAATAATACAGGAGAATAATACTTCTCTTTACATAAATAAAGACATTTTCATGCTAAATTGATGCATACAAATTCCCCCAAATGCAGGAAATTAAGTGTTATAGATATAATAAATACAAACACAAATACATGAATACAAAATGTTATAGACCCCCAACCCCATTTATAGTGTGTGTGTGTGTGTGTCTCCCCCCAAGAGTTGAAACAAAAGCTACACCCTTGGCTGCGTTCATGACACCTTTTTACAAGTAGGCATGGGGCAGTTTGAGAGTCTGACGATATGATAACCATCTGCAGAAATATCATGGTTTCGCGGTATTACGATATTGCAATTACTAGGGGTGGGAATCGACGCAGCAATGTATCGCGATATTTTTCGTGGCAATACTGTATCGATATACGGACGCCGAAGTATCGATCTTTCATTATATGAATTGCACATGAGAATTGTACCTTTTGGTACTAGAATGAACAAACCGGAGACATCTTTCGTCAGACAAAAGTGATGATTGACAAAGTTTCGCTTTGGGGGCATAATTTGAAGTACCGTACCGTGACATAAGTAACGTCATCATATCGTACCGTGACATAAGTAACGTCATCATATCGTATCGTGGGGCCTCTGGTGATTCCAACTCCTAGCAATTACAGCTTTAAAATATATTATCTTAAAATGTCTGGGTAAAAAAAAAAAAAAGTGCTTTTGAAACCGTGACTTCTTCAAACCGGCGGTATACCTTGAAACCGGTCACCGGCCCATGTCTATTCAATCAATGGCACAATGGCTTAAAATACAGTTAAAGCTACATCAGTATGATGAATCAGTACATGTGATTTGGGTTTATTTAAGGGAGTAAGGACAGGGGCATTTGTACTCTTCAGACAGAGAGGACCCATTCAAATGTTTTATCAGGATCTTACACAGTTCAAAGTTCTCTGCTCCTTGAAAGCCATTTTTATTTCATCCGTTGCCTTAAACCTTCAGTTTCTAATCTAATCTTTTCAGATTGATTTAAATGAAAAGGTTGATGATTAATCATCTTGGCCTAATCCTTTGCATGAGATTTTGTTCATGTTAAAGGTCACTGAATGATTTCAACTCATGATAGTGTAGAAAAACAAAGATTTCAAAATCTGGGACGGTCCACATTCATTTCAGGACGGCTTAGATTGTATTTCAGGACGGTTCCGGGAGGATAGCGAAATAAGTTAGTTAAGGACTGGGACCCACTCAACTTTCCTCACTACGTTGGACACCTATCAACATCACTGGCATGTAAAAGTAATTTGTGTATGACTGGTATGTTTTATTCTGATAAGATTTCAGCATGTAACCGATGAATTGTTCGTATCGCGATATCGCAGGCTTAAAGCAGTAGTAATAAGCAATACAAAACCAGCAACATAAAACAATAAGTGGAAAAGGTTTGTGAAGGACACAAAGGATGGTGTGTTGTGGATGGCTGTATTCTAATGAGTGGAGGTGGTTTTTCAATCTAGATTTAAAAATGTCAACTGAGTGGGCTTTAATCACCAATAATGTGAATATAATGACTAAGTGGGTAAAGGCAAATAATAATTTCACAGCTAGTAAGTCTGGTAAGTTCACAGAATGGCATCACTTTACTGTAATGCAGCATTTAAAACCAGGAAAAGACAACACGTGTCATATTACGATATCCAAAATCTAAAAGGATATCTGGCCTCGTATATGGATGTCGATATAATATCGATACATTGCCCAGCCCTAGTTTGAAGGCATCTGCATGTTTGTCTGAGCTTGATTGCATTTATTTGGCAAACCATTTGGTCCAACAGTATGATGTCAGTGAGGTCTGTATTGAGCGATGCTTGAACCCCCATTGTAAAAACTGTAAAGCAGGAGAAATCCCTCCTCCTCTCTTCAGTCTTGTGACAAAGGCATGGTTTAACCTTTGACCCCATCCCCCCCCCCCCCCATGCTGATTTGGCCCACTGTTCTTCCTGCAATCAATTCCAGGAAAGTTATTTTCACAATTTCTGTGATTTAGTTATAATACAAAATAAGTGCGAAAACAATTAGTTGTACCTATATTCAACAATCATATGAAAAGAAATCCACTCTAGGAGAACCACAGGGTCCACAAGATGCAGCAACCAGAGGGGTGAAATAGTTGATGAATAGCGAATGAACTGATAAAACTTGGCTTTTATTCAGAGAAACAAAGACAAAAAAGACTCTGCATTTAGTGCAAGTTGCTGTGTGCACTACTTTTTGGGAAATGCACTTTTAGGACCCTATCTTGCACCCGGCGCAGCACAGTGCAAAGCCCGACGCAAGTGTCTTTGAAGTTTAAGAGCGTTGTCAATTTCCCGTCCAGCGCCCGCGTCGTTTAAATAGCAAATGCACCTGCGCCCATCTGTGCACCCATGGGCGTGCTGGTCTTACAGGGAGGTGTGTTCAGGTGCATTCTTGGCGTACGGCTATCTTGAGGCAGCGGAAAGTGATCACGCCATTGACCAACAAAAACCTGGTCTAAAGTCAATTAACCTAGCATTTCATTGCTATTCTAACAGCGCATTAGTAAAATGCGCCTGGGCTCGTGCACAGGCCGCGCACACTATGCTTGTTACACACACAGGGAAGCGCAGCAGCACACACACATGCAGAAGATTACAAATAAAAATATTACAGTGTTATATGATCTGTTCAGATCAGTTTCTTCTCCTGAAAATCTCTCTTTCCTGCTTAGCAAATCGGCCATCATAATAGCAATGCGCCAAGGTACAAACGCGCCTGGCTTTTAAAGGGACTGGGAGATGACCCTCTGATTGGTTCATATGTTCCGCCCAAAACGCACCTATGAATTAATGAAGACACTAAGTACAACCCTTTTGAACCATGCGCCTGGCGCGCGGACCCATTTTTCGTTAAACTAGCAAAAGTGGATTCGTACACGCCCTAAACGCACCTGCGCCAGGTGCTTCACGCCGTGCGCTTAGACCGTTAAAATAGGGCCCTTTTGACTTTCTTGCTGGGAGTTTGATTGAGAAGATCAATAACGCCGCGTTCAGACCAACTTCATTTCTTTTTGAAATGAGCTGGTATGTCAGCCCAGTCCGGGGCCAACACAGGAGGCTCCAAAAACAACTCAGTGTTGTCTGGCAATTTATTTTTTTTTTTTTAGCCTGGCTCAAGTTATACTGAAATGCAACGTGACATCATCCAGCAGGCTGCTGTGGCCAATCGCATAAATGCAAACTCACAATCCGGGTAGATTACTCTGTAACGTGAGCGCTGTATTTCTACTGTTTACCAATGCGATTGTTGCAACGAAGAAAAAAATAAATAATTGCTGCCATGGTCATTTTCCAGTTGTAAAAACTGTGTCTCAGAGTATTATCAACTGTGCTGCGTTTTGGTGTTTTGAGAAGCCCTCAAATGTATTGACCCGTTATTCCAACTGGACTTCCTGGATTGAACTTCATGTTTTCATCGCTACCTGAAGCAACGTCGCCCCTGCATTGTTTTAATGCAGAGGTGATGTGGGTCGGAGCGCAGCCTTAGCGGGCATGCATTCCCTTCATGGGGGTTTGGATGTGACAGGATGCATACATGATACACAGAAGGCAGTAGTGGGGGTGTAGGTAGTCAACAGTGGCCCAACAGTAAAGTTTCGCCCTATGGCTCGGAAACAAGTTAATCCAGCAAAACCGTTTACATACAGTATGTTGGCAAACCGCAGTTAAATGAAAGTTACAACCTACTGTGTTGTCATTGTTTACTCTACTTGGATTGTATAATAGGCAACAGTTTTGTATAATATTTTCCCTCTAATACATGGTAAAAATGACACTTTAATTTAGAGCATCCACTAGATTTAGCAATTACAGCAATTATGGTTTTAACTGGAAAATATGTTTCGTCATTGATAGTTTTAAAAATAAATCCGTAAAGTAACAGAAAAAGTTCTGGCAGCTAATTACCTGGACTTTGAACCAGAATTAAAAAAAAAAAAAAAAACGAAATGATGTGTGTCTACAGTATAACTACCTTTCTGTTATTCAAAATTCCCGCATACAAAAGCTGCTCGGTTAGTGAACTTCTGAAAACGTTAAATAAAAACTTCCAAAATGTCAGAGAAAGCGACAAAAACGTTGTAAAAGGTGTCCGAAAATTTGAAATTCCCCCCCCCCCCCCCCCCACCACCACTTCCCTCACCCCCGACAAAAACGGCACTTAAAAAAATGCACAAAATGGACCATTTCTGTTAAAATACACAGACATACAACTGTTAATACACAGATATCTCTTTGCTTGATTTTGAAAGGATGGATTGATTGATTGATTTATCAGGACACAATGGAAGGTCCATAGTACAGTAAAAAAAATGATCCAATATATACAAAAAATATAGCAATAATATAGCAATAAATATTATAAAGGTACAATTCACATAATTGTAAAAACAAGGTCAGCAATCTTCACCTGTAATATACAAACATGAGCGCCATTGTCTCCACAGTCTAGATGTGAACCTGACAGAGCTAAGATCAATGTGCACTAAAGCCTGTATACTTTTCTGAGACCGTCATCTAGCACATACTGCTTATCGATAAATAAGCTTTCTTATAATGTCGGAACAGGTAGGCACACCAACACTGACAACCATTTGGCTAGCACTACAGCGTGAATAGATAGATGCACCTTTTCAGACATTAACATCAATGCCTTCTATTTATAATTCCTCCCTGTCAGGACAATTAAAGGCGTGATGAATGGCTATTGAGGACGGCTCCTGTGAGTGGCTGTTTTAGTGGTCATTAACTCCCAAGACGGTGGCCAGGTCACCTCGGTTTTATATGCCCTTTGGAAGTTCAGGGAGAGAACAGCTGCATTGATCTGCTGGTCACCAGGCCTCCGAAAATCAAATGCATCCGGGGAATGTAAGGTGGATCATTGTAAATCTAATCTGCAGGAGTGGGCAAGACCCAAACCCTGAGGTCAGCTCCCGTACAAACCGCAGCCTCTGAGGTGACTCATCACAAACAGTTCTATATGCCAGTGATTCTCAACTGGTGGGTCGCGACCCAAACGTGGGTCGTGGACCCATCCTGGGTGGGTCGACAGCTGGTCAATAAATAAATAAAACCATTTAATGCGCGTCTGATTTTTGACTTGTGTTTTTATTTTGGAGAAAAAAATTTATATTTGGACAGTCGTGAGCCCTTCAGCATTCGGAGCCGTGCAGCAGTCTAGCACCGTAGCCATGGTAACCATCATTTGTGTTGATGTTCGGTGGCAAGATAATTAGTAATTATTTTCTGCAGTTTTGTTATTTAATATATTTAAGTCACTTTCCTCCTGAGTTTTCTTATTAATGTTCTCTGAAATGCACTTTGCACATGTAAATATGTGCATTTATGTCAAAATAATACTTGGTTTGACTTCTATCAAAGTGGGTCGCGACTTATATTTTAAAGATGGAAGGTATGCTGTACGCCTTGACTTTGTTGTAAAGCAGAGCTCCTCAATAGGGGGTCCGGGACCCCTAGAGGGTCCTCAGAGTTGCTGAAAATATACATTGACATAAATCCCACATATTATTAGTAAAGATAACTCGGTATGTGTAAAGACTTTAGACTAGGCTGCCCTACACATTATTGTAGACTCAGTTTTATGGAGTATGTAGTAAGGGGGTCCCTGCTGCGTCTCTCTTACGGCTAAGGGGTCCTTGGTCTAAAAAATGCAGAAGACCCCTTTTATAGAGCGTCCCCCAGCTGTTGATTATTTGAGCATCATCTGTAAACGTAGTTGTGTCATCTCTACAGTATGCATGCATTCATCCTGACAAAGACCCAGTGATGTTAGTAGAGTGTATATTGAATACATGTAGTAAGCCACAAAGCACCGTTATTTTGTCTTTCTACTTGGTGCGTGGGTACAAAATACTCCATGCTCATGAAAACCACACGCTTCATGTGGTCTTATGTATCAGTAACAGAAGTCCAAAAGAATTTGTGAGGAACTTTTGTTCCTCCTATTTAAAGGACTTGTCTTTCAGAGCAAGTTTTTTGTGTCTTGCTGGCCTTTAGGCAGGGTGAGGCAGCTGGTTTTCAGGTTTTAGCAGGCCGACACCCTGAAGCACTGGAATAAACCGAAAAGGAGGGACCTCCATTAACTTCTTTATACCTTCTTTTCTTCTTCTTTTTTTTTTTAACAGTCAGTGGAGGATTCATATATCTTGTTGGCTCTTGTAAGTGTATTCAGTAGAGGCAGCAGGACAATATATGTTCTGTCTGCAGAGAGATGGTGAAGGTCTTGAAGTGCTTCAGCAACACTTCTCATCCTTTCTTCTAACAGGAACGGCCAATTGTTCTGTATTCACAAATACTTGACTTTAAATTGCTTTGGGAAATCCTAATGTATATGTTTATATAAATTTGGAGGAGAGCTAAAGGCAGTGTGGCCTATTCCGGTTTAGCTTGAAGCTCTTTGTTTGTTTGAAGAGTGGAGAGGTTTGGCCTATGTGACAGTGTGCAGAGGGGGGAGGGGAGCTCAAACAAAAGAAATGCCCTTTTGTTACTCTAATGTTTAGGGAAATGCAGAAACCCAAGTCACAAAACAGCTCATTCGGGCTGACATTGTATCAAATTAGCATTTAAGCTAACACATTGGGCTTGTTTAAAAGGGCTTTGCTGCCTGTTTGTCAGGAGCAGGAAAGCCAAACCTAACCCTCCGGCTGCCTGAGGCCACTTTAAGACTTTCACTTTAAATACACTTTTCATGTCCGAGGGATACAACAACATGATTTTAGGAGTTTGTCTTTTAATGTCAGTGTCAAATGAAGTTTAATTATTCATTTGTCCAAAGTTGCGTAGATAGCTCAACAGTTTCTATTCGCCAGGTCTTTTAGCAGCGGAAGTAGCTTTCTAAAGTTAGTTTAATATTGATCATTGTGTGTGATGTTCTAAATGTACGATTTATTTTTTGGAAAATATAGATGACCCTTTTTAAATGGTCTGCACTTTTATTTTGGAATCAAACTCTCTGACAGTTCTACTGTGGTGTAGGGTTTTTTTTTCAAATGTTTTTTGGATTGTGAAGCATCACTTACAAAGATATCTAAAGTAGGGTCTTATGGTAGGATTTTAATTAGTAAATCACATTCACACACAAATGAGTGGGACTGACTGCAATCTAACTAAAAATTGGAACTGCATGTATTAAATGATTTTTTTCTGGCTGCATGTGCACATACAGTACAGGCTCCCCAAAGGCCCACAAATCAAGAGAACACGTGAGGTGAAGAACCTGCACTAGTTAAACAAATTGAAATTTAAAGTGATCACTCATGTATGGACACAGTATCAAAAACCGACATCGAAAATAATCAAAAATGCTTTTTATTCAGCAAAAATGATATATACCAATGTCATTGCAAGTCAGTTCAACTTTAATGTCAATTCTGCAATATGTGTCTGACACAGAGCAATATGGACACTATAATATAAAAGATAAGAAACGTATACAAAAAAAGATAAGTAATGTAAGAAATAAAAAGATAAGTTATATGTACAAACAATATAAAGATACATATAACTAAAGATAAGAGAGATTAGAGAGCCTGTCCGATGTGAAGTAGAATAAGTGGTATTAGCATTGTAGCATTGTGTCCGACGCGTGTAGCAGCACTATATCCTACATGCCCTGAGGGGGTCCCCCCCCCCCCCTCCCAGCCTCGGGCTCAGTCTTTAGGTAGCACCTCTCTCCACATGACGGCAGATAACCAGCGGAGGCTCGGCGCCGCACCGGCTCCGATTGACTTCAAGGTTAAAGGCAACATGGCTGATTATGCCGTTCATCTTCGCCGCATGGGAGGAAAGGTGCTAAGGTCAAGGGTGACATATGGCAGCAATGCCCCCCCCCCCACACACACACACACCCACACACACCCCCACACACCCCACCCCACCCCACCCCAGGCTCAGGTTTGACTTCCTATTACCGACAAGCAATGTTATGCCATTCAGACTGAAAATATGCCAACAAAGCCTGCTCCTGAATCTGTTGGTATGGAGCAATTTCTTTTATTGTTTGCATTCAAATCAATGTCAAGAAAAGTGTATTTCCTGCTGGGTTTACTTACAATAACCTTTTGAATAATACCAGGAATGCAATGGGGAAATTAAAAAGCTGGTTAAACTATGAGAATTTCTTGAGTTAACATTTATGTCAGCTTAAAGAACTTCTCTGAAAATCTGCATGTGTATAGTAGGTTTAGATCCGTTTACTCTCCCGTATTCCCCAGGCCATTAACTCATGGTGAACTGTAAAGAATATTAATGTTCAAAATCTGCAACACGTATGCAATTACAACACCTTGGCTGGGTCCTTCCTTTAAGCCTTACCTGCCTTTCACACAGTGACATATGGCAGACTCTTATGGTATTAGTGTAAAGTAACCTGGGAGACAGCGAGACTGCCTTTGATCACACCAACAGGTTACACATGTCCTCATATTTCTACCTGCTTACCAGATCAGCTGCGGTTTTCTGTGAATCCTCCCGAGCCCAGCGGAATGGCTCTGTTCTCTCTCTGACTGTATGCATTCACATGCCAATCTCTATCTATCTATCTATCTATCTATCTATCTATCTATCTATCTATCTATCTCTGTTGTGTTTTGAATGTGAAAAGCTTCTTATATGTGACTTAATGCAGCCTGGTCATTAGCATTCTCATCAGGGGTTGGGCCCCGGGGGGGTTGGGGTGGGTTGCTGTTGTGAGAGTGAACAAGTGGTGTTAGTAGGGTGGAGCTGTGAAGAGGTTGGGCTGGGAGACTCGAGACAGGCTTGTCCACTGTAATGTGAGGTGAGGATCAGGTAGAGAAGTGGCTGCTGGGTACACAGAGCATCAGGTTGTGCAGTAGAGTTTAGGGACACTGGATGCTTCTCACTATGGCTCCCTAACTAGGACGCTGGAGGGGATGAAGGAAGAGAACCCACTGGATGGTAAGATGCTCTTACAGGCTTAAGGCTGGTTACCACAACACCAAAATATGGGCAGAATCATGTCAGAAAATGTGGAACTCAATGTGTTAATTTCAAATTGGATGGCCGTTCAAGTCAAAGGTGCAAGTAGGAAACTGTAGGATTTCTGCAACCTAGTGTTTGTAAGGGCTGGAATTTTTTGTTTGTATGCTTTTTTCAATAGTATTGCCAATATGATAGCCACACATATTTTGTTGCCTTACTTACTTACTGCATTATAAACAAAATGGGAAAAAGAAGTACGAAGAACTTTTTCTTGATAGAATCTAATCTTAAATTGGTAACGTCTTGATTGAACTGTCTTAGTCAACTAGAGACTTACCAGACATGGAATGCATTCAGTACTTGACAGTTTTTGATCGATGTGTCTGTGCCAAAGACCCATTTCGGTCAGTACTAAAAAAGTATTGGGGTTAAATACCCAACCCTAGATTTTGTAAGATGCAAAGGTTCGTACTTCACCTTTTAACATTATTTGTTTGTTGTGTATATTCATGTTCAAAATATGTTGGAGTGAGTAAATGTATCTTTTGAAAAAAAGAAATAAGCCTGCAATCGCTTAGAACCCATAACCCATAATCTTATCGATTCTGATCAAAGCAATAATTGCTTCTGTGAATTGCTTTTTTTAAATTTATTAAAGCATTAATTATTAGCCTTTTTAGAATGTATTTTATCATTGGATTAAATGGACACAAAACATTGGGTTAGAGAGGGGTGACATGCAATGAAAGTCCTACCCAGAATCGAACCAGGGACACTGCATTTAAATAGCTGACATTTAGATAGGTTTGTGCTAGTTACTGAAATATAGTCATTCATTACCTTATTAAAAAAATAACTAAATACCTTTACTGATTACTTCTGCCAAATCGAGTAATGCGTTACTGTAACTTTTTAGTTACTTTTTAAGTGTCCACTTTGAAATGCTGCCATTGATAATGTGCCTGTAGCTCTCATTTCAGTAAGCTTCTGTTGTTATACGCCGGCATCATGCCTTTAGTCCTGTGTCTGTGTGTATTGTCAATAATGTCAGCCAGATGCCAAAATACCCATTATCAGTTTACTCATCACTTATGGTGGTGGTGGTAATACACTGGCCGACGTTTTGGTCAACATGACACGGCAACACGTGTTTGGGAATTAACGTAGCTACACTGAATGCCTTTGTAAACGTCGCAGTCCAATGGCTGTATAAAACAGAGCAGTCAATAAAGGTTTGGTTTAATAAAAAAAATAAAGTGAATCACCACAAGAGTAGAGGACCTGGAGCATACAGAAATGTGCACAAAAAAATAAGAAGCTAATTGGGTCCAGTAGTAGCCTATGCGAGATTAGCTGCAAACAGACAGATACCCAACAATGCAGATACATTAAACACGACCAAACGCATGATCCCTTCCAGACTTACGCCTGGCAGATGGGGGAGATAATAACCAAGAAACAATCTTTTCGGTAACCGTAATTTAATTACTTGCTAAAGAATGCGTTGGCATACTAGTTGCTGCCAAAAGTAACAGAGTTACTGTAACACCTTCCAATTTAGACCACTCCACCAGGATTCCCAATGAATGAATTATTTAACTAATTAAAAGAATGACTAAATGAATGGTCATCACGTTATTTCAGCACTACTATATGAAATATGTATGCTAAATCTGTACCTTGGACCACATGATTATCCTTCCAATATGTTTGGTTACTCGCATTACATGACCCGAAATCCATGAAACATCAATGTGATCAAAAGAAGTACACATTTATGATGTAAAGTTGCACTTACAATTAGTAATTGCCAGCATGTTTTCAGAAATATCCTTGACATTACATTTGCTGATGGAGAATAGTAGTTCCTGTTGATTGAAAACATTGTGAGTGTCCATGTTGGACCACAAGAGCACACCCACGTTTGGCTGGGAATATCTGAATGCAATGTTCGTCCTTTACGGACGGAAGCAATGGCCTCCATCTCATTGGCCCTTTTGCTTTCCAGTCCGCTCCACTACTCTCAATGTTAGTCGTGATTACGATACCGGCTCCTAACGATCACAAAAACAGATTCATCGTAAAAAGGTTATTTTGCACATTACGTTTTGCAAGTTGACTGTTATTTTGTCTTGTGTTCTGAATGAAAACAAAAGTTTTAAACGGCAAACGAATGAAGGGAAATTCCACAGATCAAGGTGTTTTTACTGTTGATTTTTTGAGTTCAATAATTGCGATAGCTTTCCAAAAAGACGAGTAATCGTGATTTCAGTATTGACCAAAACAATTGTGCCAGCTTGTAACCAAGCAAGCGGAGAAACTTTAGCTTTACTCTTCTTGCCTTGTGCACTAAGTGCTTCAATTAGTTAATGTTTGTGTGTTTTGTCAGCTTGAACCTGTGTTTATGCTTAGCCGTGCACTTTGGTCCCACTCAGAAGTGCCAGAGGCATTGGTCGAGGGGAGGGCAGGCTAATTTGGGAGTGCCGGCTGGGGAGTATAGTATTGTTGAACGGCAGCGAAAATAGGACTATCAGTTCCACTCAGATAACCCCTAGCTGTCATTGGATCTCAAGCCAAGCTGTGACCCCGGGGCTTGAACTCTGCGGTCATGTGACCGGGCAGTAAAGTGACCAGTGGTGTTGCTCCGCTCTGGCTGTGGTCAGAGAGTGGCAGGCTGTCAAGGAAAGAGGTTGCTGGGAGAGAGAGAGAGAGAGAACAGAGGCAGAGAAAGAACAGAGAGTCATGAGGCGACCAGGCCAAGTGGCTTTTTCTTAGCCTAAGTCCGAGCTTGAATGGGGTCCAGGCAGACTGGGAGAAGCATGAAATGGATACATGGGAAGGTAAGCCAGCAGAGAAGGCTATTGCTTTTATTTTTTTTTTTTAAATGGGCCGTACTTAAACTCACCATAATTACGTGTGCATGGGAGAAGAGAGTTGTTTGTAATTAACCAGAGAGAATGTAATATTCTGTTGTATACCTTTTTTGTTTGTTTGTTTGATTAGGGAGGCTAGTTTCTGTTACGTATTTATATGTCACATTAGTACATTGCTAGTCCGTCAGACATAGATCCATATCCAACCGGTTTTTGCAATATATTCGAGTATTATATTGCCTTGGAATTATGTTAAATGAATGTTTAAAAAAAAAAAAAAAAAAAACTATTGGGGGGAAAAAAGCCTAATTAGTTCTGGTATCTGCTACGCTCTAGACCCTTGCTGCAGTTTGGGTAAACAGATGCTACATTGCTTTTTAGATTTGCGCTACATTTGATGGGATTAGCCCTTTCTGCAGAGCGTTGTTAATGATTCTCAGCCCATGGCAAATGAGCTGAAAGATTCCAGCTTTTCGCAGGGTTCCTTGTGATCGATGCCTTCAAGTGCTATGTTTATGTGTGTGTTATGACCTATCTCGGTGCGCCTCCATGTGTATTGATCTTTGGTATGTGCCTGTGGGTTTGTACCGTGTGATCCCTCTGCTGGCCAGTCACCACTAGCGCTGAACTGAGAGTACTTTCACATATTGCTATTTATTGCCCCTTTTTTGTTATGCTTCTTTCTTTGTTTTTTTTACTTCCATGCTGTTTTGAGCCATGGTGTAGTTTTTTTTCCCCTGAACTTTGTTGATGACCCTCAACCCAATTTGCTTTTGACTCATCTGTTGATTTTTCGCTTCATTTGGTTGTTATTATCTAAAGTGCTAGAATAAAATAACCTTCCTTTGGCAGTTTTCGCACTACAAGCACCCACCCCCGGTCCTCCCCTTGTATTCCAGGAATTTGGAACGTGATCCTCTCTCACTCTTTTAAGATATATAGTCCACATGGCAAAGCAAAGTGTCCTGGACTGCTCATCACTGCTGCATGTCCTTACATAAGCGTTTATCTCGCAGTTTATTGATTGTAGTGTTCACTCAAATCATTTTCGTCATAACTTGCTATTCCTCGACACAAAATCCCCGCTCGGGGAGTTTTAAAGACCATGAGAGAATTTCTGGTAGTAATGTCCTTCATTCGATATTTTCCCTTCAAGGACTTGCAGTGTTGCATGTGGAGGAACTATGTTACTGTATTGGTCCCCCTCCCCCTCATGCTAATCCCTCTGCCAGCAGCCATGTTGGTTGTGCTCCAGCTGAGAGACGGTTAACTCCACACATACTACTGCTAACGCTCACCACATCACCTTCATTCTGCAGGAAGCCCTATACTGTTTTGATATTGTCCTGTATTTCTTTTTCTTTTTTTTGGAAAGGATGCATTCATTCGGGGGGGGAAACAAAGCACAAAAGGCAGACAAAGAGACAGAGAGAGAGAGAGAGAGAGAAAGGGAGCACGAGAAGTTGTTTATGTGGATGTAGGTGCTGGGGGACAGAAGCTGTGTGAAGATCAATAGTAACCGTGGGGGAGGTCAGGGACTCCTGTGACTCTGTAATGCACGCCTATAAATAGCCAATGACAGGGGCTGCTCATTTCAGCCGTGCATGCGTGCTTCTTCCTTTTCCTAATTTCACTGAAACATATCCATCTCCCCGGCCAAAGCCTTGTCAAACCAAACACCATGCACACACAAGTCCAGCATGTTGCAGATCATTGTCTATTTAAGATTGTGTTATTTCAACTGCCCTACCCCCGCAACACACACACACACACACACACACACACACACACACACACACACACATTTTAACAATGTATTTAAGTCCATACGAAGGGAACAATTTACAGGGACAGAAATAGTATAGGTGCAGTTAAATACATATACAAAATCACTCACACACACAGGATTGAATTAATCATTGCGCATTGTTTTTTCTTTTAGCTTATTGTTACGGAAGGACATGTCTGCCTCAGATGATCTGCCGAGCCACAACAAGCTCCACGTTTTAACGGTGGACTTTTTACAGTGTTTGGGTCAGTCCTGCATGGGAATTATCAGTGGGAGTTTATCCTGCTGGCTCTGAGGTCTGTGGGAAGTACCCCCCCCCGCCCCCACACACACACACACACCGTTAATGTAGGAGAGACTCAACATTCATTAACCACACTTTTATATGAGTGTGTATCACAAAGCCCGGGCTGTAAAAGTCACCACATGGTTTATATCAGCATTAAAAAGGAGCTGAGGGCCAAAAAAAACCAACAAAAAAAACCCAGTTTCTGCTCTTTTTTATTTTTATTTTTTTTAAGCAGTGGTTTTAATGTTCTGCAAATAATAGGAAGGAAGGAACTGGCCACAGGCTTAGACCAGTTAAGTCTAACATGCATCGCTTCCACAGTTTGTCCTCTTTCTTTGTTAGTATAAAATGTTGGTATGCTATGTGTTATACAAAAAATGTTATGGCACACAATCGATTAAAAAAAGTAACATACAAACTTTATTAACCGTAGAACACTAATTGAATTGAACAGCGTTCCCATTCAAGCGTACTAAGCATGTTTTATTCTTCCAGGATTGTTCATCTGGTTCAACACACCAAACTCCATTTCCTTTTTTTTCCTTCTTCTTCAAATTAACAGTAAATAACCGAAAAACATTAAGTAGCATGTGATTTTTTTTTTTTCTTTTTTTTTTTTTCTTTACTACTTTTTGAGTAAGTCCAGTCTTACGTTTATAAAGTGACAGATGTAAATGAACTGACACCAGTCATAAAACATCTTGTACGGAAATTGTTTAGGCTAATGCCAATTTCCTGTTTTTGGACGCTTCGGTCACTTTTTTTTCTTTTCTTTAATTGAAAACGACAAACCGTGTCAAAAGATGTTGCGAAAACTAGCAAACAATATTGTCAAAACCTATTGTGATTCACTTAAGAAAATGTATATAAGTTTGGTTAATAATAAGGGCTGGGTATTGAATCTTAATACTCCTTTGGTATTGACCGTAATGTGTCGTGTAGTGAGTATCAAAAACAGTTTACTACCGAGTTTGGCATTGAATGTCGGGTCAGATTTATTGTACTCGTTACTTATGTGTTGATCAGATTGTTCCTGAGGGGTTTTAGACTTTAATTTATATCATTGGACATTTTAGAACTTACACTTAAACTTTTTGTTAAAAAAACAAATGTTTGTCACAGTAGGGTATCGGCACCCATATGGGCTTTGATTGAAGTAATATTGTAACTCATGTGCACATACATGTAGGAATGTAACAAGCATCTTCACCAAAGTTCTCCACATGCAGACATACATTATTTGGAATAAAAAAATAAAAAAAAAACATAAATGATCTTATTGGATGCAAACAAAGCTGAGACAGTGAGCCGGACTCCTACAGCCGAGGCTTTCCCCCACATTATTCAACAAATATTAGCATAACATTAATATGTAGCCTATCTTTGCTGTGGTTTTACTCAATGCTAATGATTTAGCCTCTAAGCCTGGGTGTATATTATCAAGACAGCAATGTCAACAGGTCGCCATTGTCTCGTTAACGAGCCCGATCTGCAACTCCATGAACGTTGCATGTGAGATTAGCATCACAGTGTGGGCTGCCAGGAATGCTGCATCTGAGTCGGATGCTTTTAACCCCTGACAGTGTGTTAGATGTGTGGCGTCCATGCACATACCAGTCAAGTATGGGGGAAGAGGGGGGGGGGCGGCTGCTCCCGTCATTCACCCCTAGGTAGGAGAGATAAGTTAGATAGGAGGAGAAGAAGAGATATGAGGAAGGGAAAGGGGGAAGAAGAAAGGCAGGCAGGGAGGGAGGGAGGGTGCCAGCAGCGGAAAAATACTGCAGATTCCTCCAACCCCCGCTCCCTGTCTCAGCTGGGCGTGATTGTGACGGAAAGCCTGAGACAAAACCTGAAGAGAAAACCCCTTCAGCAGCAGGCCTTGTTGCTCTTGTCAGCCACTCAAAAGGCTGCTTTACACTATCCAGCAGCCTTTTGTGTGCGTCGGGTGTGGACAATGGGGAGATTTGGCCCACGATACATCTGTGTTCTCAGCATGATGCAGCTCACAGAGGGTCAAAGAGATGGGGAAACCTGGGCACTTTCCACATAGGAGATCATGGAAAAAGTCTTTGGATGGCACGCGACTGATTTCAGCCTCAAAGCATGCTGAGCTTTTACATTCATACCATTTTCCTCTGCGTGAAGAGACTATTTCTCATAGTTTACATGACGAGTGATGCACATCTCACTCGATCAGCTGGGTTACAGTGAACATTGTTGGGACACTTTGGGAGCAGTGGGAAACAGGAGCGCTGTTTGTCTTTGCCAGTGAGAGGGGGGTTAAAATGCTTGACTTGCAGTTCCTGGTTTGTGTTTGGAATTTTGAAATTAAACCCAGGCTGACCCCTGGGAAACAATGCAGCCTTTAGAGAGTGTGTGTGTGTGTGTGTGTGTGTGTGTGTGTGTGTGTGTGTGTGAGACACAGAGCATCGGGGGTTTTCTACACCCAAGCTAGAGAGAGAAATGGGGTGGAGGTCAAGATGAAGCACTGCTTTTATAACTCTTTATCTTCGCCACAAGTCATCATCCTGTTTCATTTTATGACCTCGCGACAAATTCGCAAGCTAAATATTTCATTTAGAAGTCATTTGAACAAAAACAGCCTTTCTGCAAGTGAGTAAGATTGCACCAACATTGCAGAATGTTCCAATGTCATTCAAAATCCGTACTTGATTGAGGGAACGTTTGACCAGCTGCAACTATTTAGCCGTAACCTCTGAATTGAGCAACAATTCAGAATCCTAACAATGTCAACTTCTTTGCAAATCAACCCTAAGTGCTTACAGACTTCACTAGCATGTAGGACACGTAAGCAGGATCCACTATCGACTGTGTATAATCCATTTCCAGTGTTAAAATAATAAATGCATTAAATGGGTACTTCAGCAATGTAGTTTTGCGTTTCTGTAAAGTTGGAGGATTTACGGACAGCAGATAAACAAAATGGAAGCAACGGAGGCTTAGCCTACATCCACACTACTAATTTTTATTTTTTATTTTAAACCGCCGTATTAAAACGATGTCCGTCCTCACAAGCATATTAGCACCGTTTCAGAACTAATCTCCCTCCATACTAACACACCTAAAAATGACAATTCACGTTCACTGGGCATTGGCGTATTGGTGTAAACACAGTGTAGGGCCAACAGCAAGGACTCTTTTGTATAGTATCTAAGCTTTTTTTTTGTCTTCTTTTAATTTATTTACCTTTTGTATAGTCTTTTTCTGTTTGTGTCGGTGTGCTTTTCTTTGCCCTTAACTCTTTTTACTTGACTCAAAGAGCCTGAACAAGAATTCCCATGTGTCTGGACTGTATTGTGTATGCACCGATGGCAAATAAAAAATCCAGAAACGGCTGTAATTAATTATCCATGTTTGAATTTACCAGTCAAGGCTGATTTTAATTAGTTTTCTTCCGGAAGAGATGTGGGGCGTGACAAATACCCAATCAGGAAGTGTATGTGGGTCACGTCGTTTCCAAAGGTCTCCGTTTCCGCCCGTCCAGACTAAAACGCAACCCCGACGTTTTCAAACTAAAACTGGGTCAGCAGAGTTTTCAAACTGAAACGCCGGAGTAGTGTGAACGCCAGGTGTAAACGTTGCATGTGTTGTGCGTTTTAAAAACAACAATTTAGAAGTGTTGATGTAGCTAGTAAGATATCCTGACTAGTATGGGTTAGGCTGCGTTCACATACACTCAGGGTCTTCTCAGGGGGTCGTCAGGCGGACCGGCAAAAATGCAAGTCTTCCCATTCATTTTGAATGGGGCTTGTGCGGGGGGGACACACAGTCATGCAGCAAAAAGTCGAGACGGATTCAACTTTTGGAGAAACGCAACCTGACGTCACTGTGCGATGACCAATCATGTCACTGACGATCAGACGAGAGAGTGCCGTACAGTAAACGGGGAAACATTCCTGCCTCTATCGCTGCCTCAAGAAAGATTTCAAACACTGAACCCACCAGGAATTAGTGTAACAGCGTACTGTTTCCTGCAACAACAAAGCATAGTCCCTCCGTCACTTTTTTTCTCTCTCTTTCTCCGTGAAATGAAGCTGCCTTCATGTGCGGTCGGAAATGTCGAGATCTATAAGTGATCTGACGGAAAAACAATAATCGTGACAAAAATTAAGTTAACTTGTGCTGCATTAGGGCGTTTAACAACACAACAGGACACAGTCACACAAATGGTCCATTTGGTGACACCCCCACACACCGCCGCACAACCCTGTGAAGACTCGCCGGATCACTTTCTTTGGTCTAAACGCGGCCTTAAGCTTAAAAAAAAAACTCTGCATCCTACATTTCCCACAATGCAACTAATAGCATCCTTTTGTTAGACCCTTCCTGCCTGGTAACCGCCCACGTCTTTCAAATTCCACATCCCCAGTTTGTAGCACAGGCTCAGCTACAGCATGTAGTCTCCAAGCCCAAGCTGAGATAACCCTGATGATGTTATCGTGTCACTGTTATTTTCTCAGACTTAACAAACAGCCCTCTACAGCCACAGAAGACATTTAGACATTTATTGTCACAGGCTGAGTAGTACTCTTCATGACTAGTAAAACATGTAAAGCCTCTGCTGCCTCCATCTATCAGTTCTAGTAATAATCTTCTGGTAAAGCACCATGTAACCCCTTGTAATACACATCTGATGAATAATGTTTTTGTAGTAGATCAGATATGACGTATGAAATGGTTTACACAGCACACCACCCAAGTTGGGTGTAAAGGGTCAGTTCACCCATATTCCTTAATTAGTCCCATGTTTTCAGATGTCTGTCTTAGACTTAGACTTTTCTTCTAAGATATCTACTGCCACTACAACAGAGATGAACTGAATTTCATTGATGATGCCCATAAACAAAAACAAAAAAATACATACAATAGTTAGTCAAGTGGAACTACGGTTTGCAAGGCATTCTGGGGACTTTCTATAGTAACTGGTACATTGTTTCTGGGGAACAAAAGTTGCAGTTAGGTGTCATTTTTATATTCCTTATGCACCACAATAAAAAAAACAATTTCCTCTTCCATTGCATTGGTGTGGAGGCAGAAATCTCATAGGCAGATATCTCCAAACCTACCGCTAGGGATATGTGAGAACAATATGCGTTTGAGTAACTTGGGGTGAGCTGACCCTTTAAAAAATAATTGCACGAGATGTCAGCGTTTTGCTACTTTTATCACATGCTTTTATTTTGGAAGGCCATTTCATTCTGAGTCTAGTTTTTGTATCTGTTACTGCAAAGTTAGGTTACATACAGTGGTGGAATGTACAGTAACTAAGTAAATTTACTCAAGTACTGTACTTAAGTACAAATGTTGAGGTACTTTACTAGTCTTTTCTTTTCATGCCACTTTCTACTTCTACTCCGTTACATTTCAGAGAGAAATATTGTGCTTTTTACTCCACTACATTAATCTGACAGCTTTAGTTACTTTACACATTAAGATTTTTGCACACAAAACACATGCAGTTTATAAAATATGATGTTTTTTTATAAATAAAATCAAAACAATGTATGGGCCTACAAGTAAATGATTAGACCATTAAACACCCAACTGTTTGGATCGTTTCCAGTTTCTAAAATCTGAGGATTATTCTGCATCGGCTACTTTTACTTTTAGTACATTTTCCTGATGATACTTGAACGCTTTTACTCAGGTAACATTTAGGACTTTTACTTGTAACAGAGTATTTTTTACAGTGAAGTATTAGTACTTTTACTGAAATAAAGGAGCTGAAAACTTCTTCCACCACTGGTTACATATTATCTATTTTACCAGACTGCCACAAACTCCGGGTCAAACATGCTGCAGACGGAACCTTTACCAAGTGAAACCCCTTAGAGCAAATGTCATGAATATTTAACTGTCATCTACAGGCAGGAGGAGGAGGAGTCATAGGACGTGACAATGTGAGATCAAGTGTGTTGAAGGTGTGAATCAGCCCGTTTTATATGGTGGCCATGCACTTGAAAGACAGGGTGATAGATTTGGCAAATAAGCCCGAGTGAAGGCAACTAATAGCCTTTGTGTTTTTGCCTCAATGAAGGAAGTCAGGCGTTTTCACATAGGGTGGCCAGTGAAATATATGGTTTTAATGTGTTCCCTGAATGAGCACATGGGCTGACAAATGGCTGGTTGGGGAGCTGATTTGATCTTCCTCATGTTTTATGATGCCACGGTCTTCATATGGCCTAATGCTTAGCTTTACTTACAGTAATGTGTTCAGAGGTGATCGCTATACAGTAAAAGCAGGGTTTTTTAGCTGAAAGTGTTTGAGGAGGATGGTGATATTGTTGAATCTGCTTCATTTTGAAGCATAGCTGCTGAAAAGCTCTTCATTGTGACTTTAGCTGAATCCGTGATAAACTGCCGCTCAACTCTTGTGCTCTGTGTTACCATGCCTGAAGTTCATTCAGAGCTAAAAGTTATGGATTAACTCAAATATGCATTGCCTTATAAATTAAAACAAGGTTGCTTTTTATTGAAAAGCTGTCAGGCATATTTCTGGAGCACTCTTTTACCCTTTTTTAAAAAAAAAAAGGGGGTGATCCTCCAAGTAATGAAAAAAATTCTGCTGGGCATTGTACCTGGATCATTTTAAAGCAGAGTTTTCTTCTTGAGAATAACCCAAGAAGACGAGAGTCTGATCTGTCGATCTGTCTACTGTTAATATTCAATAACTGCTCATACCTGCAGTTTGTGAAAGTTCTCCACAGTGCTGTCCCATGGGCAGAACAGTGGGTGGTAAAGGGGTCAATTTAGTGAATATTGTCACACATAAAGAAGCAGTTACAGACTAGATATAGCGCTATTGAAGTTGGTGTTCCTCTGTATTCATTTTGAAGAGTCTTCTGTGTTTCAGTTTTTAGAGAAATTACAGAACTCTTAATCCTCCACACACTCGTGATCTTGGAAGTAAACTCTTTTGATTTAGGTACTACATAGGCATTATTTAGAGAGCAGAAACAACGAATAGATTAATCAGCCAATATTCCGATTTATTTATTCATTATTATTTCTATTCGGATGATATTATTATAAGTAAAGTTCCAAGCAAAATGCCAAACATCCACTATTGAGCCTTCTTAAATGTAAGGATGTGCTGCTTTTCTTTGTCTTATGAGATTGTGGAAATGAATACGTTTTAGTCTTTGACTGTTGGTCGGACAAAACAAAGTTTTTATAAAATGATAATGGCCATCTTTCACTTTTCTTCTGACATTTTTAAGACCAAACAATCGGGGTGCAAAATTTACTCTTTACTGAATGTTCAAATTTCACCAGCCACTCAATAGTTTAACTTTTTTGGCTGGGGAGTGAAGGAAATCTACCAACCATTTGCATATGTTGCCGGCATTTGGCTGGTGCTAATTTTGACCCCTGCAAACAATTACTCAAGAAAATAATCGATGATGAAACTAATCATTAGTTGTATCCCTGATTATATCATGTATTCTTACTTTTTGTAATGATAGAACAGTGTTAATCATCTCTGTAGAGCGTCTAGGTCACGCTGTGTGCCTCAGCAAGGGTATTTCTGAGACTGGTTGGGTTTTCTCTAAGAGTCGCCTTAACCTCTGTGCTATATAGAGTTAATCACCGGAATAGTTAAATTCTAATCCTAGGATGGGCTCACTGTGTGACACCCCATTGTCTCTGTACAGTGTGGCAGCCCCTGTAGGCTTCTGCAGGCAGCACATTTAAAACCTCGCACCATTTAAATGGTAATCTGTCCCTGGGCTTTAGAAGTCCTCAATTCACCATTCATTATCTGGGAGAGGTTTTATGCCATATACACCCCCCACTTCCTTCTAATTACCTTTAGTACATGAACCCTGCAGCCCCGCTATGAAAACCCCCTCTCTCTCTGGGAGGCTTAGCTCTCAGCTCAGTCACATGTCTCTGGTGAGCTGGCCCTTTAAATGATCTACACACAGAAAACTCTAATCCTGCTCATTTGAATATTAAGAGCTGGTGTCACTTTGGCCTGTTTTATTGTCAAAACATTGTGCCTTTGACTCAGTGATGGGTGACTAGGTCAACCATTGACGATGGTCCCAGTATCAGGTTTCTTGTATCATGAAGTCAACAGTATCGTCGTGTGTGTGTTTGTGGGACTCTTCAGCGGCTTCATCTTAGGGCCGTCGATATATGAGGCTAAATATCGTCTTAAATGTTGGATATTGTGATATCCAACTGGTTTGAAAGGCTACATTACAGTAAAGTGAACTTACCAGACTTACTAGCTGTTTAACTATTTGCCTTTACCCACTGAGCCATTGTATCCACATTATTGGTGATTATTTATCAGAACTCTCTTAATGAGATGTGAAATGAAATTAATGTGTTAATATTTTGTAAAAAACAAACAAAAAACACCAATTGTCAACCCTAAAATATCTCCACAATATCGAAATTGATGTATTTTGTCAAAAACATTGTGATATTTGATTTTCTCCACTATTTTACATGATCATATATATTTTCATATAATAATAATAATTATTAACAGTATATAATGTTAATATGCTTTGTTGGAGCAGAGAATGTCACATGAAATGTAGTCTTGCATTCCCAGATCTTCTTCCAAAGCACTGCGGAGGAGGGTCTGGCTAGTCCACAGAGCATTCTGGGATGGGAGAAAAACGTGCTCTGGTTTATTGGCATTTCATTTAAACCAATCACAGTCGTCTTGTGCGGTGCGAAGCGCTGGGCGGAGCAGGGGTGCCTCTGCAGAATAGCCTCGGGAAGGAACTCGTTTTGGTGGAATATGCATACGTTCAAATGTTGTTTTAGTCGTCCAACCGAAAAAGATCGGACAGTCTGGATTTACCCTGCAGAGATCTGAGGAGCAGTTAACCACAGTCCTCAGAAATCAACCGGAGTTTAGAATTCCAGCACAAAGAAAGCGGAAGGTAACGGACATCTGGCCAAAATGAGTTTCAACCATTGGAATTTCGGCGGCACCGGAGCAATCCCGGAAGTGGAACGTCGTGGATATAGACTACATGAAATGTGATCCAAAAGAAGCATGTCTATTTCAGTCCACAATCTGGACCAATGGAGATTTTGAATGATAGCAGTGTGTGATTCTTTTCCTTCTTATGTGAGAATAATGCCTTTAGCAGTACTGTAGTGTGACCGAAGCTTAAACTACATGATTGGAGTCAGTCAGTAGGAAAGAGATTTAAAGCTGTCGGTACAGTCAGGGGTTTCAATCCCCAGCTTGTCTGCCTCCATTATTGACTTCCAACCACAGAGTCCCATAGGAGGGTAAAGGTCCCCGTCTGTGTGCGGGGCAGTTTGTTGCATTACACAAGAGTCTTACATTAATCAGATGTCCAGGTTAATCTTCAGGCTCAGCAGGCACCATTAACCTGCTGGACGGCAGCCTCAGACCTGTTATGTCTACTTCATTCTCTCTACTCATGAGCAAGCTCTCGCTGAAAGCAAACATGCTGCTGGCCACATGCACATTCTTTCTTTAGTAGAGCATTAAAGCACTTTACATCCACCAACCACCAGTGGTCCTGCAGGAGGCTTTTATCTCCAGCTCAAACACACACACACAAAAAAAAAAACTGAGCTGTAAGTGTACCCAAGAAGAGAAGAATCACGAGCTTAAATGTTACATAATTCTACTTACTATGCAACAAAAGGTTTGACGGCAGTACAAGCTATGTAGTAAGAGTTGGCTTGCCCGCCTGAAGTAACAACATTGAAAAGAGTCTGTGATTACAATAATTACATAAAATAAGTGAAATGATCTGTCTGTCTATCTGTTTTTTCATCACTAGAAAACAATACTGGGCTAAATGACTAATTACAATAAAGAATCTAAATTTTGCAGAATTTGTAGTTTGTATGCCATACTATCGCATATCTTCCTTAAGAACCTTCCCATAGTTGGTAGTTTATTGATAAGAAGCTTTGGTTCCACGTTTTATTATTTTCATTTTGCTCGTGCGACGTTACCTGCCCCGCAAATATTCAGAACCACTGAATTCACTTGCACCTATAGGGTGTAATAGTTATAGTAATTATGCATATCTGATAATATTTAGATTAGAAAAACTCCAGTACTCCAAAGTACCCCTTAGGGGCACGCGTATCCCAATTTTAGAAACACTGGTCTAATAATGCGTGTCATTTGTACTTGGAGGTCGGATTGTCCGAGGTCAGAGTCGGAAACGCGCCCCCCCTGACCTCGGATTTCCGAGCTCGGAATTCGGACATCCACAGAGTACCCTGAGCTTAGAAGTCCAACATGGCTGCTCCGTGCATCAACAGTAGTGAAAGCTGTGGTAACCTACAGTTATAAGCACTAATGTCTTATTTGCGTCTCACTAAATCGCAACACTAAGTCGTACACTCAGTGCTGTCCATCTTCTATCTGTGGATGTGTTGTTAAGCAGTTTGTACGCACACAAAAAAAACAGCGTAATGCGTTGCTAACAATGGCTAACCTGGCTAGAGCTAATGAAAACAATGAAAAATCCGACTGTGTGGAACGCATTCAACTCTGGTGCGACGTCATTCCCAGCATCGGGCTTCCAAGTTCCGTGGTAAATGGAACGCACTATGACCTATCTGGTCCTGATATGTTGGATCCCAGTGAAGCCTGCAGATCAGCAGCAGGCCACATTCCTGCTGCAGCTAGTATCTAGTTCTCTGTAACCATGGAGTCCAACCCATCTGCTCTCTGCGGCTGTTAGCAGGAGGTGTGTGTGTGTGTGTGTGTGTGCAAGCTTAAGACTGTGGACAGCAGAGAATATGTGCTCCGACTTAATTCTCGGCTTCCTCCATGAGTTTGATTATGTGCGTTATGTAGCCTGGAGGTAGATGGGGGATTAAGAGAAGATTTTCCAACCGCCCTCTCAGTTTGCTGTCTTAACAGTTTGAGAGCACCTTCATGATTAGTAAAATAGCTTCACGAAGAAGGTAGTCAGTAATGCCCATCACTCTTTGATCCTCTCCCCACCCTGTCACATATCTATCCTCTCCCATACATCCAAAACGTCATTTTGAATCACTTTCTAAGACTTTGGCCCATTTCTTTTCTTGCCGTCTTAACGTCTCATTCTTCATGGTCAGCAAGCTGCCAGTCATGCACCCTTTATAAACCAGCATCACACCAAGTTTAATTCCTACTACTATTTCTTTGTATTGGGACATCTTGTTCCACACGGTGTGAGCCCCCACTTCCTCCTACCTCAAGCCCCTAAATATCCCATTGCATGTTCCAAATGACAGCCCCCATTCATTCATGTACCACAACGTGTGCGCTCTTTTAGGAAACAAAAGGTGAAGGCTAATGATTGAGAGAGAGCCCGTGTGGAACATCCAGGCCAAGAGAGGCTTGGCATGGGCCGGTCCTGAAAATTAGCCACCAATTGTAAGTAGGGCTTGGTATCGTTCAAAAATGTTCGATAACGGTAGCGATACCAAGATTGGGACTTCGATACCGGTTCCTAAACAATACCTTTTTTGTTCAATATCAATTTTATAAAACAATAAATCATTTTGACATTACGGCACAATTTTTTTTATTTATGTTCCAGCACCCTACTACGTGAGCTGTCTCTGGGTAACGTAGTTTTTCCTACTTGTCTTTACGACGTGTGACATTTGACAGCCAGTCACAGACATTAGATCTTGGTAAAAGAATGCTGCATGGTTATTGGCTCACTGACGCTGATGAGATTTACTTCTTAGGTATTGAAATTGAGTACTGAATGACATTTTTCGATACTTAAAGGGTAACTACCGTTTTTTCCAACCTATTTTCCTATGTTTTTGTGTCTAAGTGACTGATGGGAACAACAATCTTTGACATTGGTCCAGTATTAAGCGAGATGGCAAAGGCTCAGATTAATATTCTAAGTGTCATTGTGACATTATGGAAAGGATCCCTTCAAAGATAGACATTTAAAACCTCTTTTGAGACCTTTCTGTTTAACCAGAAACAGCTCTTCAGTCGCTAGGGTAAATCCACCAGACTCCATTTAAAAAAAAGAAATACTTTTAGCGTATATAGAGCCAACATATTTTCACATGTAAATCGGTAAACTATGTGTTTATTTCAACCAAAACTAGAGTTATGATGGTTGGAAAAGTGGACAAGTCAATCCGGACCCAGCCTGTAAACTCTTTGTTATGAATACAATACTTTATGAAGTGTAACATTTTCTACTTTTAAATACATTTTCTACTGATCAATACATTGTTAGTGAAGTTGAACAGCAGTGTAACGGACTATAGATGATCTCCCTCCCCCTAAAAACATAAATAGGTTTGGACAGTATTTTTACAACTGAAATACATTTTTTGTTATAAGTGAGAAAGTATAGGCTACCGAAAAAAGGTACCGGTACCAAATTCCAGGTACTGGTAACGGTACTAAGGTTGACCAGGAGTACTCAACCTGAATGTGTGTTGCTTAAAAGTTATAAGTTAGTTGATTATTTGTTTTTGTTTTCGCCAATCGTTCCAGACCCCTGACCTTAAAAATAAATAAAATAAAATAAAAAATAAAATTCCGACGCGGGCCTTTGAGAGATACGTTTGAGAACCGCTGCTTGAGGAGCTAGATGGATAGACTGATATTAAAACTCCAAATTGTCAGTCACCAATTGAGTTGATTGACGTACAACATTTTCGACAGAGTACTATGTCTCAAAGCTCTTCAGCAGGAAGAGGACGTTTCATGTGATACTGCTGTTGTCAGAAGAAGAGAAAGGAGAGCCTGTAAACAAATCAGCCGTGTCGTTTTTAGCTCGCTGCCTCCTCTCATCAGAGCTGCTGAATAAAACATCCTCGAGATGTCTCCGCTGCCTGTCCCGCTGCCTGTTACACCTTCCACTTTCACAAAATAAGAGTTATAGGGCTTAAGAATCCTTTTGGATTAGCCAGCGCCTGGCTAGTGCTTAAGTCCCAACCGCCCCCCATGGTCTCAATTAAAAACTTGTGCCTCCAGCGAGGTTCTTGCACCTACTTTTTTTTTACTTTTTTCACGCTGTGGATGAATTTGTGTTAAGAGGTGGGTGTAAGTGGTTCTAAATAGGGCTGAATGAGTATTCGTTTTCAAATCGAGATTTGAAAGAATGCGATTAGCTAACCGTGAAGGCGGCTATTGTGCAATGTTTAGTTGACTTTTAGTTTGGTGTAACATTTGGTTTAACATATTTCATTCCTGTTCTTATTTTTATATTTTAGGGTTCAAGTGCTGGAATAATGTTGCATATCACAGATTGTTTACAGAAATGTCCAATTTGTGTTGAATTCTTCAAACAAGACAAATTTCCTTCGGGATTAAAAAATCCCTTAAAAAAAAATCATCTTATTTACAGTGGATATTTCATTTATTTTGTATTACTTTATTTAACATGATCATATAAGGTGCACTATGTAGATGCTGCTATTAAAGCTTTAGTGCGTAACTTTTTGGTTGTGTCATTATAGTTGCCTATGTGTTCTTGTTTTATGTTTATGTATTGTTGTAGTGTATCTATTGTTTTAAGCCATCAACCTGCTAGGGACTGCAGATGAAAAATTTGCCCGCATGGCTAAATCTGTCACATTTACATGTTGGACTCTGTGCTCATGTTGATAAATGTGCGTTCAGCCCAAGTTCTAAATGCATCCCTTTTCCTTTTTCTGTTCTGTCCCTTTAACAGATGATCCAGCGGACCAGCGTACTTGCCTTATCTGTGGAGATCGCGCCACGGGCCTGCACTATGGCATCATCTCATGCGAGGGCTGCAAGGGCTTCTTCAAGCGCAGCATATGCAACAAGCGCGTGTACCGCTGCAGCCGCGACAAGAACTGCGAGATGTCGCGCAAGCAGCGCAACCGCTGCCAGTACTGCCGCCTCCTCAAGTGTCTGCAAATGGGGATGAACCGCAAAGGTAACACGTTGACACATGACAGGGACATTGTTTCCGTTTTCATCACTTTAAAGTACAAAGTACAGACATAATGCAATGAAATGTGTTTTGCCGTGGTCCTTTATTCTCATAAAAAAAACTACAAATATGATTTAAATACAATACAATGAAATGACCTGAATAAGTAGTACAATCTAATATGTTGTAGCAACCTAAAAACGATCGCAGCCATCAGGGCCACACTGGAAAAAGGCAATCACATTGGATTAGATTAGATAGACTTTATTGATCCCAAATTGGGAAATTTCCAGCGCTACAGCAGCAAAATATAAGTCACACAGCACACATACATACAATAATATACAAGAAATAATAAATGGGATAGAATACAAGAACAATCATTCAAAAATAAATATAAAAATATACAAAGGAAAGAACGTACACACGTATATACAAGTGGTGAATAAAAATGTACAAACCTACTTAAATAGTATTAATACAGATGTACAGTGGGGAGAACAAGTATTTGATACGCTGCCGATTTTGCAGGTTTTCCCACTTACAAAGCATGTAGAAGTCTGTAATTTTTTATCATAGGTACTCTTCAACTGTGAGTGACGGAATCTAAAACAAAAATCCAGAAAATCACATTGTACGATTTTTAAGTAATTAATTTGCATTTTATTGCATGACATAAGTATTTGATACATCAGAAAAGCAGAACTTAATATTTGGTACAGAAACCTTTTTTTTACAATTACAGACATCATACGTTTCCCGTAGTTCTTGACCAGGTTTGCACACACTGCAGCAGGGATTTTGGCCCACTCCTCCATACAGACCTTCTCCAGATCCTCCAGGTTTCGGGGCTGTCGCTGGGCAATACGGACTTTCAGCTCCCTCCAAAGATTTTCTATTGGGTTCAGGTCTGGAGACTGGCTAGGCCACTCCAGGACCTTGAGATGCTTCTTACGGAGCCACTCCTTAGTTGCCCTGGCTGTGTGTTTCGGGTCGTTGTCATGCTGGAAGACCCAGCCACGACCCATCTTCAATGCTCTTACTGAGGGAAGGAGGTTGTTGGCCAAGATCTCGCGATACATGGCCCCATCCATCCTCCCCTCAATACGGTGCAGTCGTCCTGTCCCCTTTGCAGAAAAGCATCCCCAAAGAAAGATGTTTCCACCTCCATGCTACACGGTTGGGATGGTGTTCTTGGGGTTGTACTCATCCTTCTTCTTCCTCCAAACACGGCGAGTGGAGTTTAGACCAAAAAGCTCTATTTTTGTCTCATCAGACCACATGACCTTCTCCCATTCCTCCTCTGGATCATCCAGATGGTCATTGGCAAACTTCAGACAGGCCTGGACATGCGCTGACTTGAGCAGGGGGACCTTGCGTGCGCTGCAGGATTTTAATCCATGACGGCGTAGTGTGTTACTAATGGTTTTCTTTGAGACTGTGGTCCCAGCTCTCTTCAGGTCATTGACCAGGTCCTGTTGTGTAGTTCTGGGCTGATCCCTCACCTTCCTCATGATCATTGATGCCCCACGAGGTGAGATGTTGCATGGAGCCCCAGACCGAGGGAGATTGACTGTCATCTTGAACTTCTTCCATTTTCTAATAATTGCGCCAACAGTTGTTGCCTTCTCACCAAGCTGCTTGCCTATTGTCCTGTAGCCCATCCCAGCCTCGTGCAGGTCTACAATTTTATCCCTGATGTCCTTACACAGCTCTCTGGTCTTGGCAATTGTGGAGAGGTTGGAGTCTGTTTGATTGAGTGTGTGGACAGGTGTCTTTTATACAGGTAACAAGTTCAAACAGGTGCAGCTAATACAGGTAATGAGTGGAGAACAGGAGGGCTTCTTAAAAAAAAACTAACAGGTCTGTGAGATCCGGAATTCTTACTGGTTGGTAGGTGATCAAATACTTATGTCATGCAATAATATGCAAATTAATTATTTAAAAATCATACAATGTGATTTTCTGGATTTTTGTTTTAGATTCCGTCTCTCACAGTTGAAGTGTACCTATGATAAAAATTACAGACCTCCACATGCTTTGTAAGTAGGAAAACCTGCAAAATCGGCAGTGTATCAAATACTTGTTCTCCCCGCTGTAAGTATAACCTATGTTGGTACAACTTGCATATTGTGCAGTATTGTGATGTGTGATCAAGATAAAGTTTCTGATTTTTCTGGAGTGGTTTACTGGTCTGGCCCACTTGAGTTCAATTAGGGGGATGTGGCCCATGAACTTAAATAAGTTTGACACCCCGGATTTACATCATTCTGTTGAGTAACCACTAAAACTAAGCCATATCAGCAAATATTTTTAGTTATCAAAGCCTAAAACATGGCACATGCCAAGAGGGATTTATCTGCTGCTAACTTCCTGGAAGGAAGCCACCTGCACCCTAACCATGGGACTTTCTTTGGCCTTCTGAGGGAATGCTGGAGATGGCTCAATCCGGTTAGTTAAGTACAACGCTGCCTCCCAGTGGGCGATAATCGTTAATGAGCCTGCAGTGCTCCTTCAGCCTGATAGCCTCATTTTATATGATGTATCCTCTAAATACTGTGATTTAAATTTGTGTTGACACGTGAAATAGATTCCATTAACTTTTAGCAAACGGGGGGGAAAAAAAAACATCTTTGCCTGCCAAAAGAAACAAGAAAAAGTTCTGTTTTGAAAAAATCACCACATGGAAATAAATGATGTGAAGTGTAATTTGTTTCAGCCACTGGGTGGTGCTCTGATACTTATCCTTAATCATGTTCTGTTTCGTGGACCATATGTAGATTTCTTTTTTTGTATTTCTTTTTGCCATGTAGCAATCAGGGAGGATGGCATGCCAGGAGGGAGGAACAAAAGCATCGGGCCTGTTCAGGTAACGTACCGCCTTCCTGTTCAGTACTCGGCAGAAATGTTGTTTTTGTGACACTCGCTGACCCCCTGCCAGTCGAGAGTCACTCTATACTGTACATATTATTGTCCCCCGAGTTAGCTCACTGCGATTGCATCCAGAGCACAAACCATTCACTTAAATAACACTGAGTTGCAGTGCTGTGATGCTAATGATTCAAGTGTATGTAATGAGAGCGAGCCCTGACCTTGTTGTATCATCAGTATAATCATGTAGCCGCTTATTATTCCCTATTCAGAGCCGGCTTCATTGTTAACCCTGACGAGAGAAACAAGCGGCGAGGGATAATGTGTGACACAAGGCTAGGTGTAGGGATGTGGTCAATTCATTCCAGCTCAATTCAGCAAGTCCATTTAAAAAAAGAAAAAAACGCCCGCTTCCATTTAAATAGCTCCCTGCCATTAATAATGGAATGAATTGCTGTTTCAGTATGCGTGTTAAATTCATGGAAATCAAAGTAAATTGACCCTCTGAGCCACGGATACAAGACACCACATTTAACTGGCATGCTGATGCCTTTCAAAACAGCTTTTGTCCGTGTTTTTCCTTCGCAGAGCGGCAAAGGATTCCTTCATTTTTGGCTGTGTGTGTATCAGCACAGTCACACACTCTCTTACACACACACACACACGCACACACACAACCACGTCCGAACATTGTAACACACACACACACACACTCTTCCGTGTCTGAACATCGAACATGTCCGACACATACACACACACACCCACTCTTCCGTGTCCGAACATCGAACATGTCACACACACACACACACACACACACACACACACACACACACACACACACACACACACACCTTTTGCCTCCTTCCTTCTGGCTTCCTATTTCGCTGTGTGATTGTGCATCCTTGCTCTTCAACATTTGAGTGAAAAGCAGTGTGGTGCTAGTAGATGCTAATCCATTGACCTGAGATACACAGTCCAGTGCTTTTGGTCACATGTGAGGATGTGCTGCAAAGAAAAGAAAAAAAGCCCACACCCTCTTTAAGTGTGTATGTGCGTGTGTGTTACAGATCACAGAGGAGGAGATAGAGCGGATCATGTCAGGCCAGGAGTTCAAGGAGGATGCCCCGGAGCACACCTGGGGCACCAACGGCGACAGCGACCACAGCTCTCCGAGCAACGGAGCCTCGGAGGGCAACCAGCCGTCGCCCGCCTCCACCCTCTCATCCAAGTGAGTCGCTCGTCTCATTCACTCAGCCACTGCAGCGCCCGGCACTCGCCTCACCATTGAGATAATGAGCCGGCCCTGACAGTCTAACACCTCGTTCCCATCTTAACCAGACTTTTAGTTAAAAGGTATTCATCAGCCGAAAAAATTCTGAATATGCCCGCTCCTCAGACTCGGCTGATGATAGCAAACACAAAGAACTCGCTGCACTATCTGCAATTCTTGCTGTGCAGATGAGCACAAAGTCTATCTGCACTCATCAAGGACAAATACTGTCTAGTTGTTCGCCTGGCTGTATTTATTTTAGTCTCATTATGTATAAACATAAGGTTTATCACCACAGGATAGCTATTCAGAGAAATACTTGTTTTATCAAATGAAATGTGAGCAGAAATGAACAACACTAACCGAATGCCTGTGCAGTGTAGGCATTAGTATGCAGGTACAAAATGAACTTACTGCAAAGTTTTGTCTACAGTTTCTAAAAACAAATACTGTATGCTAAGATTTGTAATAGTAAAGAGAGTGGCGCTCCACCATAAGGTTACAGGTTAGGAAGTTTAAAGGAAGTACAGAGATGTAGTAGATATGGGATATGTTTAGCCTAGCTTAGCACAAACACTGGAAGCAGAATCTGATTCAGAAAAGATTGGTGGATGGTGCATACGTAAACATATTAAAAGGAAATAAACAGTAAATTGTAATAGTTAAACGATAAGTTTAATAGTTTGGAAGAAGATGTGCAAAAATGTTGATGAATGTGCAAAAAGTTGAGAGGATAAAGTTTGTGTAATGGGTAGGTATATAGTATGTAGGTTATTGTAACGTGTAGGGTCTAGGGGTGGGGGGGGGGGGGTAGGGGAATAAGAGGGGGGTCCCAGGCCTTGTTAATGTGGCCGACTGCAGTCGGAATGTAACTAAGTACATTTACTCAAGTACTGTACTAAAGTACAAATGTTGAGGTACTTGCACTTTACTTGAGTCTTTTCTTTTCCTGCCACTTTCTACTTCTACTCTGCTACATTTCAGAGAGAAATATTGTACTTTTTACTCCACTACATTCATCTGACAGCTTTAGTTACTAGTTCTTTTACACATTAAGATTTCGGGACACAAAACACATGTAGTTTATAAAATCTGAGGTTTTATTATAAATGAAACTAGCCAACAATGTAACGGCCTACAAGTCCAGCTGAGATGATTAGACCATTAAATCTGTTTGGATCCTTTACACTTTCTAAAATGGGAGGAATTCTGCATTGAGTACTTTTACTTTTGATACTTTAAGTACATTTTCCCGAAGATACTTTTACTTAACATTTTCAATGCGTGACTTTTACTTTTAGGAGAATATTTTGACAGTGAAGTATTACTACTTCTACTTCAGTAAAGGATCTGAATACTTTTTCCACCGCTGAAACTACACTAGCCTTACTCTGTCCTGGACACAGATCTAAAATCTCCTTATCTGACTCTGGGAAAGATGGTACCCGAGTGTGTTTCCCATAATGTCCAGTTATTCCTTTTAAATATAAACAAATATGACCAAGCGTGTGTAACCTTTGACCTTTGTGTGCTTCCAGCCGCTCTGTGGAAATGAACAGCTACACGGCGGCCCTCAGGGACCAATACATCAACACCTCCATGTCCACACACTACCAGCTCCTGCCTCACCTGTTCAGCTACGCGGCCCAGTCCGGCCTGCTGGCCCCCCAGCCCCGCAGCCTCTACCCACAGTCCCACCCACTGGTGCTGCAGCTGGTGGCTGCTGAAGACCTGGCCCCCCTGGCAACCCCTATGCTCATAGAAGACGGGTGAGTCCATCCATACACAAGATACTACATATTCTAACTTAATTTCTATCATTGTACACAGGCTCAGGCCAGGCTCCGGCTTGCGCTCCGGGTTGCGCGGTAAATGAGCGGTAGGTGATGTTTCGATTAGCGCGAAAATGGATGCTGAGGAGGTGAAACGGAGGCTGGCCTCTGGACGACTTATTTTATTTCTTTGTTCCAACTTCCAAGCGGCCTAAAGCCTAGGTTAGTCATGAATGAATGATGTTAAACAATGTATAAATGACTAATTCTTGACAAAAGGCAAAAGAGCTGTGTGCGTGCGGACATTTGAATAATGTCGGGCTGTAAACAGGTTCGGGCTTTTAAAAAGCTGTCAATCAAAATGTACTTGTCGGGCTTGGGGCCGAATTCTGTCAGGCTCTGGCTTTGTCGGGCCTAACTTTTAAGGCCCGATTACAGCTCTAGCCGGCACGGCTTGCCCGCCTCTCAAAAGAAACACGTTTCATGTACTATGTTCGTAAAATAAGCATATGCCATTTTGGTTGGTTTTGAAATCCGGGAGCAGACGGACCCACGTGAGGCGTTCGTCCAATCAGCTGCAGCTATCGCGGTTGTAGGAGGGTGTAGCCTGTTTTCTTGGCTTGTCAGTGGTCAGTGAAGAGAAACTGGTGGCAGTCCCACTAGCATGCAATGCTGGGAAGCGGGGCAATCCCATCCGTGAAAACAACGCGTATATGGACACGTACCATTAGTGTGGTGGAGTAACAATGTTGGCATGGTGACTTTAGCATTCAATATGTCATCAATCAAATGACATCTTGGTAGTGGTGATCCAGAGTGAACACGCCAAATCTGGTTTTACACAACAAGCCAATATTTTCGTCATGTATCACTTCCCTATACAAACGTTTTTGTTTTTTTTGTGTCCCAGGTACAAAGTGACCCAGGTGGAGCTGTTTGCGCTGCTGTGCCGCCTGGCGGACGAGCTGCTCTTCCGCCAGATCTCCTGGATCAAGAAGCTGCCGTTCTTCTGCGAGCTCTCCATAGAGGACTACACCTGCCTGCTCAGCTCCACCTGGCAGGAGCTCATCCTGCTCTCCTGTCTCACCATCTACAGTGCCCAGATCTTCGGAGACCTGGCCGACGTCACCGCCAAGTACACGCCGTCTGACGACGAGCTGCAGGGGTGAGTGGAACCTACCGAGAAATTTCGTAGACCACTAGCCCTCCTTTTGAGTCTGATCAGCGCCACCTTTCCCTTTTCTTTTTTGGCTTTCCATCATTTAGACACTGTCACACACTGTCTGTTAATGTTACCAATAGACTTCCAAACGTGACGAGGTAAAAAGAGGTGTTCCATAGCTTTACGTCATAGGCCGATCAGGGCTATGCCATTTGGGGAGGGGCCGCTCACTGAACCCCCTATATTTCTGAAAATCCTAGACATGGTTGTGACCTGCACTTCGTTAGTGCTTTCTGATTAGTCCGTGTTTGTATTGAAATAAGAGGCTGCTGCGACCTGCCGTACGGGTTGAGCACAGGCTGCACACTTTGATCAGCAGGCAGCGGGCGCACACCAGGCCGCCGGATGGTGCTGCTAAGAACTTGCAATGTCTAACTATTATCAGCCTGGCCCTTTCGGCCTTGAAATACTACCGGCCCACCGGGAAAAGTCCCGACTCTCCCAATTGCCACTCCGCTACTGGCTGCCCCAGTAGAGTATAGCTACTTTTGGTTGCTTTATTTCCCAGTTTATTGCCAGACCTAACAAGACCTAAACACGACAATTAGTTTGTAACCATACAACAGATTACACATGTAAAGTATGACTTCACTGGGGAATTTTAGGTGTTGTGGACCCTATTTTCCCATGCATTGGTGTCTAAGTGACTAATGTGAACAAAAATATTTGAAATCTGTCCAGTATTGTGCGAGAATGTTGTGACCGGCAGCCGCGTACCAGGCTGCAATGTAATCATAAAAGGCAAATGCGCATCGTCAATTTCTGTCCGCTAAAAAGGCTGTTTCTGCCACCGACAGGCTCACATTATTATTCCGAGTGTCTGACAACATTATGGAAAGGATGCCTACACAGATAGGCTTTTTTTTTTTTAGTTAGATCCTTTTTGTCCGACCAGAAACTGCTGCAAAATCACCATCGCCTAACTCACCGGACGTGAATTAAGGGTTTATTTCAACCAAACCAGAGTGGTGATTGTTGGAACAGTGGAAAGACGAACCAATATTTCATTTGAGTTTTATTTTGTTTCTGTCGACTTTAAATGATGTGTTTCATGATGATACAATTACTGTTGATTTAAATGGAGTTAGGGTTAGCGATTTTTGGGGACGTATCATGTTAAAAACTCTTCAACAAAAAGGAATAATCTGAGCATGTCACTTGCAAAACAAGCACTTTTAGTGGACGTAAATTGACGGTGCACGATTGCCCATTAACGTTACATTGTGGCTCGTTCTTGCTTAATACTGTACCAGTTTCAAATACTGTTGCTCCCATTCAACTCCAGGTTGAAAAAACAAAGTTCCCCTTTAATCACATAAAGGTGGAGTCTCAGTTCTAATCCAAAACACTTTTTGTCAAATTCAGTGAATATCTATTTACGGCTGTCTGTTCTATGTGCGCGCTGGAAGAACATCTTGGGCCCCATCTTGCACCCAGCGCAGCGCAGTGCAAAGCCCGACGCAAGCGTCTTTGCTAGTTTAAGAGCGACGCAGTTGTTACTTTCCCGTCCAGCGCCCACGTCATTTAAATGGCAAATGCACCTGCACCCATCTGTGCGCCCATGGGCGTGCTGGTCTTACAGGGAGGTGTGTTCAGGTGCATTCTTGGCGCGTTGCCATTTTGAGGCGGCGGAAAGTGATCGCGCCATTGACCAACAAAAACCTGGTTTAAAGTCAATAACGCAGCATTTCATTGTTATTTTAACTCCTGCTTCACCTCGTGGAGTTTTGGTGGCATAGTGCTCGTGCCATATACGATCTGTTTGCGTGCACTTCACGCACGAGCAGATCAGTTTCTTCTCCTGAAAATCTCTCCTTCCTGCTTAGCAAATCCGCCATCATAATAGCAGTGCGCCAAGGTACAAACGCGCCTGGCTTTAAAAGGGAATGGGAGATGACACTCTGCTGAGTTTATTGCATGTTACGCCCCAAAACACACTTATGATTAGTTAAGATACTAAGTACAACCCTTTTGCACCATGCGCTTTGCGCTCAAACCCTTTTTTACGTCGTTAAACTAGCAAAAGTGGATTCTTAGACACTCTAAACGCACCTGCGCCGGCCGCTTCACACCGTGCGCTTAGATCGTTAAAACAGGGCCCCTTGTGTTCATGCACAGCCCTGGCTCTGTAAATGGGAAACAAACGCAACAATAATACTGTATGTTAGTGCTCATGCACAGGGCAGGGGAAAGGTCATGATGTATAAAGAGAAAGGCAGTGGGAGTGAGAGGGCTGGAAAATCTGGCACGGGCTAACACTCTGAAGGTATTTGTTTGGGTGTTGGGTTCAAATATCAACAATCTTTCTTTAGAATTGCAGACTGCACCTAAAGCTGCGCCGATAAGTATTTTCTATAAACAAGAACTGTAATGTGAAGGAGTCGCTGATACTATAGTCACCAACTCTGTAGTTTACCTCAACTCAATGGAGTGTTTCAGCATCTGCTCATTGTTTGCTTTTAGGCACCAAAGTATATTTTTCTGTTTAATTTCACTTTACAGCAACAAATATAATGAAAGAAACCAAGATAAAATACACAAGGATTGGCGAAAGAGAAGCAGGGTGACATATAGAACTTAACACAACATCTGCATAAAACAAAACAAAAAGGGTAAAAGTATAGTCATAATAATGTTTTTTTTAACAATAATACCATGCAGTTATCATGATTTAAATTAGTGCAATAACTGAATGTTTCAGGGAATACTCAGACTAATAATCAGACTACTGCTAATGTTGCTGTGTGTGTGTGCTGTGTGTGTAAATAGGCAACTGTAAGCTGACTTTGTCATAGCAATATAATACGTTTACAATATGCCAGTATTGTTTATGCAGCTTGCTCCACTGTCCTCAAAAGTGAACTACGCCTATTTTCAAAATACTTGCATGTTATTCCAATGGTGTAAGACAGTCCAAAAATATTAGCCAAAACACATACAACTCCCAAATCCAAAAACTAGAGTGCTAAAACGCAAATCTGTGACGTCCTCAAGTATAAAATGCGTAGACAGTGCATTGGGAATGATGTTACAGATGACACTGAAAGCACCCAGGGGATTGTTATATGAATAACAGAATATGGGATCTGACAAGAGAATGAAGAAAACAAAATCACTCTCTCATTCATTGTCTTTGGAGCAGCTTCGCACTTTACACCTTATGACATCACAAGTGTGAGACTTGTTCCTGGCTTTGAGAGAGAGTAGCTCGTGTTAACAGATATTGATAGAACTCCCCAACGCCATGGCAATGACATGACCAAAACAATGACAATGACGCGACTAAAACAACTTTTGAACGTACACACGTTCCACCAAAACTACTTCCTTCCCGAGGCTGTTTTTCTGCAGCGACGCCGTCGCTCCGTCCGGCGCTTAGCGCCGCCCAAGACGATTGTGATTTGGTTTAAAGAAATGCCATTAAACCAGAGCACGTTTTTCTCCCACCCCGGAATGCTGTGTGGACCAGCCAGACCCTCCTACACAGCGCTGTGGAGGAAGGTCTGGCAATGCGAGACTAATAATGCTTTTATCCAGATGTTTGTGAGCTGACTACCATGATCTACCATACATCAGCACAACAATGAGGTAGCTAGCCACATAAATATGTCCGACATCTACAGTACATTTACATAGACTGAAGAAATGACCCTCATTCATATGTCTTAATATCTCACCTACAGTGACTCATACAGACTCCTACGTCTCTTTTGTGGAGGCTATCGCACCATTAATATACACAAGATATTAAACGCTAGATTTAGCCTCTGGGAGCATTGCCAATTCAATATTTCACCATGATGAAAGGTGGATATCAGGAATTAAATGTTCCCCACTGTAACGATAATCCTCTCAAATGGCGAGACGTTCCACTCCGTGAGCTGAGCATCTCCCAAAGTTTGATATTTTTTTTCCTTATCACAGCAGGGAAGATATTGTTGTTGGATGAGGGCCAGTGAAGTGGTCCGTGAACGGGAGGCCTCCTCAGGACAGAGCTGTGGCTAGCACCGTCTGGCATGTGAAATACACACATGTCCCACGCTAGGTAGAAAAGGATGTGTGGGGGTTTGGAATTATCTGTGCTCATGACACTGATTCTCCTAATATACGGTGCTGTTCTGCTGCCTCAGTCAATTTGCCTGTAGTTTAGGAGTGGACATCTGATTTACAGTGACAGCACTAAAGTTTGTGAGAGCGATTGGGACTGAGAGAGCCAGAAAGACAGGAAATGGAGCTTTGATGAGTGGATTTACACTTTGTGAATCTTTCTTCAAAAAGCTGTGGGATTAGCAAGACGTTAAGCACTTTCAGTAGATCTGACGTATTCCCTCCCTAATTTTTGCCTTGTTCATCGAAGCATAGAAGCTTTAAGATAATGGGGCTTGAGGGATTTAATGTTTTTTGACAGTGGATTTTAATGTGAACATGCGGACCGTAAACCTGCTAAAGTGCAGTCTATCTTCTGTTTTGTTTAGAGAATGGCTTTAAAAAGCGTGCGATATTGCGATAATCCAGCTGCCGTGCAAGGTAACAGTTGAACAGGTGTGCCTAATAAAGTGGCCAGTGAGTGTATACCTTATCCACCACTTCATTTTCCCAGCTTCATTTGACGAGTCTGTGTCTGATTCCCTCAGCTTCAGCGAGGACGGCATGGAGGTGATGGAGAGGTTGATATATCTGTTCCGCAAGTTTCACCAGTTGAAGATCAGCAACGAGGAGTATGCCTGTATGAAAGCCATCAACTTCCTCAACCAAGGTAACGCTGCAAGCTCCGCTATTAGGGAGCTCAAGCTTTTCTTAACCCCCAATACCGTATTCTCCACGTGACTCCCTCCGTTCGTTTCTATCGCTGCAGATATCAGAGGATTGTCCAACATCTCCCAGCTGGAGCAGCTGAACAAGCGCTACTGGTATGTGTGTCAGGACTACGCTGAATATAAGTACCCGCACCAGCCCAAACGCTTCCCTGAGATCATGATGTGTCTCCCGGAGATCCGCTGCATCGCAGGTAAGGCCTCTGAGTACTGTATATTACAGTGGTCAGTATTTTTGTTGCGAAATCCAACACTTGTCTATTGTATGGTGTCATGAACATCGCTGCCTTTTTAGATGTTTCGAATACTAGTAAGAATGCTATGGTTCTTAAAGGACAAATCCGGCGCAAAATGAAGCTTAGGGCTTAATAACGCGTGTACTGAGTCGACCGTTCTCTGGAATTTGTTTTCATGCTAATCGAATGTGACCAGTTTTAGCGCAAAGCGCACGTTGGTTACTGGTTGCACGGCGTTCGTCGTTCGACTGGTCGTGACTGTTTTCCCAAGATGGCGCCTGTCTGTCTACGTGAACGGTACTGTCTTTATAAACTATCTTTTTAATAAACTGTCTGTACACTTACAAAGTTGCGACCCTCCTTATGCTACCGTGGAAGCGTGGTGCTATTTTGAGCCTTGTTAGTGGTATAGAAATAGCGATTTCTTTTTACTTTACCCGTGCCCCGACGACTAGCGTTAGAAGCTAATTAGCGGTTTGCGTTAAAACTGGTCACATTCGATTAGCATGAAAACAAATCGGTCGCCTCGGTACAAATGTGTTATTAAACCCTAGGTTAATTTTGCGCCCAATTTGTCCTTTAATGGTATTCCTCTTTTACCAATTCATTTTGTAGTGGGCCTTTTGTGCAATATTACATAGCCAAAAGAAATGGTGGCTATTTGGCTCCAACCGGAGCGTGACCGGAGAGAGCAAGGCCTTTTATTTTAGATTATAGATGCTATTTATTTCTAACATCATTTGTTTTGGAGGTACTTGGTAACGGAGCCTCCCTATTTTTCTGATCTGCTCCCATTTTAATTTTTTGTTTATGATGTTTGATGTCAATGCAAATGCCAAACTTCCTCCGTGGTTACATGTTGTATTGATAAATTCCGTATAACATTTCCATAGGGTCGCACTCATAACTCTGAGTTTACATCTTCAAAGGACACATTCACTAATACATTTTCATTCCTTTTTTTGTTTTTTTTGTTTAGTGTTTCTATCTATGAAACTCCTGCACTGACGTTTTCACATTGGAAACCTTCCAACAGCTCAAAGGGCGTAGTCCCTCCCTGTCCTGATTGGCTTTTAATGTGGGGGAAAAAAATGTGCATGAAAAAAAATGTCATTTGACATTTATTTACTATTTTAGTCATATATAACCTACAGACTGGTAAACTCGTTTCACGGTTTGTTTTCAAAAGAGATTTGAGGAATTTCAGAAAGCGGAAATCAACGTTTCAGCTTTAGCGCCAAATTATCTCTTTACACATTGCTCTGGAAAAAATGTGGGCGTAACTATACGGAAAGCTGAGTTTGCTCTGGACATTTTGATACGAAACACATGGGGATCAGTTATACCTTTTTAAAAAGGTAAATTTAAGAAGATATGTGAAAATGCCCTTAGGCCTCAGAGGGTTAAGTTATTATTATTATTATTATTATTATTATTATTATTATTATTATTATTATTAAGCTAACCCTACCTTGTTTGCAGGGAAGCTTGTGAATGTCCCTCTGGAGCAGCTCCCACTCTTGTTCAAAGCAGTCTTGCACTCCTGCAAATCCAGCCTGACCAGCTACAGGACCGGCCCGTCGCCCTGCGTGACCACCTCCTCCGGAAACTAGATCGACCCCCCCCACCCCCCCCCCCTCCCCGAGCCGAGGGACTGGTCTCCCCTCTTGTGAATGTGACAAGCAGCTAGTTTGTTTTTTGTACCTTTTTTTTCCCTTTATATATTTATTACACGACAGAGCTGAATGTATGCTGATTTACACTGTGCACATGCTTCTGTACAAAACAAATGCTCGTAGATGCATTGGTCTTTGGAGTTTACAAGTGTGTATCCAGTTTGCTCAATGTGTCAGTGTTGCTATTGTTAGAGCTAGACTTTAAAAGAGTTTATTTTATTCAGACGGGGGCGGGGGGGGGCGGATAGACACATGTGACTACCTCAGGAAAATGTTGTTGCTATTTTCGGGTACCTTTTTCTGTCTGTTAAAATGAAGAGTTGCCCAGTCCAAAACCAAATTCCTTTGGATGCTTTGGCACCTCAATCAGACACTGAATGTTCAAAGGAGCTGCACGAATCAAAGATTGAAAAACCGGTGTTTTGTTACACTGAAAATGCAAAAAGTATTCAGCAAAATTGAGCTACTTTATCTGCATGGACTCTCGGATATCCTACTTATGGGAGGCAGTCTTGTCAATTTAACATTCCGTGGGTTAAGGTGACAGTTGTTGGATCTGTGGGATCTTCATTAGAGGAGCATACGGGTATTTTCTACAATCATAGACCGGGGATGTAAGGCTTTATTGCAGGGGAAGGGGAGGATAGCTAGGTTGGCTGTTTTTAGTTTTATTGTTTTTCTTTTTTGACCAAAGTGTTATGCAATGCTTTTTTCAAACACCCAATGATGGGTAGGGAGCTGATAGCTCCACCAAAAAAAAGATTTCTTATCAATGAAGGATCAGGATAGGAAATGAATCAATCTGTGTCAGAGGGGAGAACCCTCTGCTGGACAAACGAGTATGTTGCCGGATTTCATTCTAAATGCTGCTAAACATGCACACATTTCTTGTGCACGCATATATGCATAGAGCAGATGTGATATGGTTTTTTTCCCCCCCTCTGCTTCTTGTCAGATGGCTCAATTATTTTGGGCCCTGCTGCCTTCAGTGCCAGGAACTATATCACCATCGGAATAAATTGAAGAAAAATAAAAACGCGAGATTTCACTGTAGCCTGCTCTCAACACACTTTTTTTTTTCAATTCATTCCGAGCAAAACCAAAAGCCAGAAAAGATAACGCTTGGTAACTAACTGGTCCAAGTGAAAAACGGTCTTTGGTGGTTTTTTTGCCCCCCAACTTCTCCTCCCAGGCAGCGCGGCAATGGTTATGTTTAGGGTTAAGGTTAGGGTTAGCTGCCTGGAAGTCGCCGTTGGAGGCAAAAAAAAAAAAATTGGAAGCCGGTGTAGAGTGCTAGCTTCTGTTAGCTTATCCAGCATCAGACCAGTTTGGGAAACCCCGGATTACAAAACCAATCGGTCCATTCAAAAGTTCCACTGGCCAGATCATGCCAGTTTTAGAGGAACTTACTTAGACTGTTTTCAGGTCTTGTCCGGTCCAATCAAAAGTTTGCACAGACCCAAGACCAGTAGCAGTGTAACTGACCTGACTCAGACCCAAGGGGCACGAGAAAGTGTGGACCTGAGACTTGGTTCTGGTTCTGGTTCTCAGGGTTTAACCGGACAAGGTTTTTTTTTTTTTTTGAACTGGCTAATGGATACAGTGTGATTGATCCAGGCCAACGAGTCTCAACGAGTCCACGCTAGGTTTAGAGAATTTGAGTGACTTGCCTCTGACTTGCAAGCATACCCTCTGTGACAGATGTGCACATTGTTTAAAAAGAAAATGGTCTTTATTTTTGAAGTATGAGATGATCATTTCAAAACCGCTTGAAGTGTCTTCTTGGATTCCTCAAGTTTTTGTTTTTTTTCTCCCTCCGCCGTTTCATGACGTACAAACAACTTGAAATGCAGACAAAATGCAGTCTTTGCAACAACTCTCTTTTTTTTTTTCTTTGCACACAACGGTGAGGTTTTGGAGAGCTTGACCTTTGACCTCGGGCCACTGCCCACCCAGTGTGTTCCTCTCTCTCAGGTCCCTGCCGACCTGAATCTAAACAGGGTAAAGTGAGTGTTATGTATTGCATTCAGGAGTAACTCAGTGACCACGCTGATGTACTTGTAGTATTAGTAAGACGTAGTTTCCAGGACATTGTAGGTCCTTTGTAGGAAAGTGGTTTTTTTTTGTTTTTTTTCTTTTCCACAATCTCCCCCCCAAAGTCATTCAGTGAAAGTGGGTGTAGTTTTGAAGACGAGACACGCAGGGCGGATTTATTCTCTCGCCATCGGTGACGGGACGGAGCGAGGGAGCTGCGGCATTTGTCAGAATGTCGCGGCGTCTCTCTGCCGTTTCCATCCACCTCCCTGTGCACGCGGCCTTAACAACAGCAGTGTTCTTCTTTCACATGTTTCAGTTAGCCTCTTTTCCTCTTTTGATTTATATACATTTTCATGTACCTTTTTGTAGTTATGATGTGAATGGTTTTTGGGTTTTTCGTTGGTTTTCATGTATACATTGTCTTTTTCTTTTTTTTTCTTCTTTTTTTCTTTCTTTTTTTTTTTTTAAACGGTGAAGACCAACCCCCTATCATTTTCTAAACTTTGAATGAATTCTTGACTTTGTGTTTTTTTTGGACATGATTTTAATTAACTCATTCCCTTGTCTACCATGGTTTATTAAAAAGTATTACTCGGGTGATGTCAATACTGACGTCTGTCTTGGGGAGCCTTTTATGTATTATTTGAATCATTTTACAATGCAAGTGTGATGTTTTGGAGCCATCTGTGGTTCCAAGCCTGAATGAAATTACACTCGTTTTCCACCACAAGGATTCTCAGAGCAGCTAAGATGGCTTTGTGGAGAATCTTTCTCTCCATTTCGTAAAACGTGCATCACTCATCACACAGGCGTCTGAGGTTAAAGGGCAATTTCACCCCAAAAAAATACATATATATTCTCACTGTCCTCTAGTGGTAAGGTTTTGGTTTCTATTTGTCTCTGCGGTTTCTGCCACCACCCCCCAAAAAAACAAGGGAGGTGACTGGAATTTACTTTGCTATGGGATGGAGGCAAAACATTTTAGAGACAAATACCTTTTTTTAAAAACCAAGCAGATAAAAACCACAACTGTCTGAACAGCCAGATATAACGACAGGTAAGTGAGACAATGTGTGCGTTTTTTGTAATTTTTTCGTGAACTGACCCTTAAAACCACACAATCTCAGGGATATGTACTTTTATGTAACAGAAGTCTGAGTGATGTGATGTATCTTTTAAAAAGGAAATTTCTCCCCCAATAAAATCCTTAATACCACTGCTGACAAACGCAATTGAGTTTCACAGTAGATTTCTTTCGCACAAATAAATATCTAAATAAATATCAGGTGTTGAGTGTCAGAATGCAGAAGCAAGGGCTGCCGTTTTGCACTGCTGTTTAACAATCCCGCCTATCTGTCCAGAAAGAGTCTGGGGGAATACTTGCAGCTGTAGCACACGTAGAAGAGAAATAGCAGGGTGGTCGACAAACAAAGTCGCGTCATCTCAAAGTAACTCCAGGAATGCTGTGAACATCACAGACTGCCGAGATCTGACGGTGGAAGAGGATCTGAAGGGGGGGGGGGGGGAATTTGTCCTTTTAATGTAGCAGCAAAACGATATCGATACTGACCGCTGCCCATCAACATAAAAATAAAAAAAATCTTACTGCCACCTCTCTGACTTCCTACCTGTCATATTTTAATACACGTGCTGATGAGTGTTCTTTTTTAATTTTGTTGCAGACAAGGGATCTGACATTTGCAATGTCTATACTGAAACTACCTCTTTATTTGTCATCGTGTTGCTTTCTTTCAAATCATTTTTTGTCTTATTTATTGGTTTCATTGCACCAATGTTCTGTTATTTTGTCTCTTATTTCACTCAGTGAGCTCTCAGATTTCTAACAAGCTATGATACATGTTTTTTTAATCTTTTTTTCTTTCTTTCTTTTTTAAATGCGTAAAAACACGTTGCCTCATAACCCTCTCTACCTCAGACTCGCCTGCTGTCGGCAGCTTTTTATTTTTCTCTGGCCTGCGGCTGTACAGCATGTTACACGCTGTTAACACTCTTAATCGCTCGTTTTCAGGGAACGTCTTTCCTCCTCCACCTCCTCCTCTGTTTTTGTTTGTGGCTTTCGTTTCATGTTAAATTGGCGTCAGATTTTTTTTCTTGTTGCTTTATTTCACTTCTGCCCTGTTATCATGAACCCAACACCAGCGATGAAAGAATGTCACTGGCAATGTCAGCGTACTGATTAAGCATTCACGTGGTGCATTCTAGCTGCAGTGCTTTATTTCCCCGTGTTTTTTCTTTTCGGAATGCGTCTTGTTATCTTGTGAATGGCCGTTTGTTGTGCACACTATATTCACCATATCATGATATGGCAGTGTTTTTCCATTGTTCATCCGTGAGTGTTGTTCACTGGTAAAGACGGGTTGAAGGTAACAGACGATGGGAGCGGCAACGGCGGGGCTGTATCATATCGCACGCTTGGGATTGATTATCAATTGGAGAGCCTAATTTGGTCAATCTGACATCTCCTTGTGCATGCTTTTCGCTTCCTCGCGTGACCCTGACATTGTTGCACACGACCACAGATTGGCTGCTGCGGTGTTATCACTGGGGTTGAACTCATATGGCTTTTTGGATAGAAGCTTCCAGCCTTTAGTTACTGATATGGAACGCCGTGACACCCAACAATAGGGAAAATCTTAGAAATAGTTTATCCTTTAACCCTTGTGTTGTCTTCATGTCGACCATGAACTTGTTGTCCTTCCGGGTCAAAATTGACAAATTCCAATGCTTTTGTTTTTTTTATTCATGGTCAATAAACCTAATTTAAATGACATTATATCCCCCCCCACATGCTTTTATTTAAGAGAAAAAGTAAAATATGTTGACTGTATTATTGCATGTCTCATATAGCTTTCTCACTTACAGTTTGGCCGTCATAAAGCCCTGTAAAAGTCGGAAAAGTGTTTATAGCGTCGGAAAAAAACCCACAAAAATGTTGAAAAAAGCAACCAAAACATAGAGAAAAAAAGATGAATTTCACCAAAGGCCCATCTAGTTTTTGTCACTATGTGGGCCTTTTAGTGACGTTTATCTTTTTTTCCCCAATGTTTTGGTTGCTTCTTTTAAAATGCTTTAGGCTTTTTATTATTATTATTTTTATTTATTGTGAACCTAAATTGATATGCGGGCCAGATCAAAATCTGCAAGGGGCCAGATTTGGCCCGCGGGCCTTGAGTTTGACACGTGGTCTAATAGTTAAGATCAGAGGATGTTGAGTGGATCCCAGATTGCGTTATGTCAAGGTTTAGTCAGGATACTGTTTTAACACCATTTTAATCTATATTTAACATCCATGCATCCATTTTTTTTTTAGGTCAATTTGGTAGAAAGAAACCCATATTTCTGATATATAAAAAAAACGTTGAAAACGAGAGGACAACACAATGATTAAACTGACATCCTGTCTTATTTGCCTACTTTCGAAAATAAGATCTAGGCTGTAAAGAAAGTAGAATTTTCAAGGTTTAGCCAGGTTTTGCACAGTTCTTATTTAAAAAAAAAAAAAAAAGTAAAAAAAGGCCAGTACAGACAAACCAGCATCCAACATATGTGTCCAACCCTAGCACTGTAACGCTGTTAGAACCCTGGGAAGATAAGATCTGGAGCACACGGTTATATTTCACATGAATTAGAAACGTTAAGTTGCGGCAGGAACGTTTAGTCGCTGCACATTATTTAAAGCTCCTACCATAACCGTGTGGTCCAGATCGCATCTTTTCCGCATCCTGCCACAGCTGTCCCGTCTGTTGAGTCACCCGTTTGACCCCTTCGCCGCTGTCCGAACCCTACAGGAGCAACCCGTTCTCACTCCCAACTCGTGAAACACGGACGCTTTGGCAGTGGCTGTTAGCATTTAAAATGACGTAGTATTAAGAGAGACAACGGTAGAGAGTAGTATGAAAGCCCTAAATTCCGCGTAGGGAGGCTGGTTGGGCGGGGGGAGGGGGTGGATGGGTCAAACAACACAGGACTTTCACCCAGGAGACCGGGGTTCATGTCGTGTGCGTTTCCTAAACCCAACACGTGAACGTACCTTTTATAAGCCCAACCACCATCTTTTCCTCAACCTAACTTTTGACGCCAATAGTCCCGACCCAGCGCGTTTAGATAAACCGCGTGTATATCTGACGCTTTTAGCGTCAATAACAAACGCCAAAGGCACCTAACCAAGGTTCCGTATTTTACGCGACGGGAGTGAGAATGTGTTGACAGGATGAGACAACATGAGCAGAGTTTAGGGGGTGAAGCAGAAGAATCTTGACATATCTCAGGGACGAAATCGATTTTTACACACTGTCATCAGACAATTGAAATGTTGAAATGTTTTTGTTTTGGTTTTTCTCTTCAGAAATCTCTTGTCTGCTCTTGTTACTTTAACTACCTGTGAAGACTGTGATCCATTACGTGTTAAAAGCATGTTTAGAAATGTTTTAGGACTTGAAACCAAATAAATGTGAACATTATGCAAGTGTACAACGGACTCTCTTCCATTTTTCTGCCCCGTCTTTGACTTTCATACACACACTGTGAACCCTTTGATGTACATTTACAGCTAAAACATCACAGTATCTTACTGTTTTAATACTATACAGGATCATACTGTAAATGGCTATGCATTCTGGGAGAAAATATTTCAATCAGGAGAGACTGCGTTGCAGATATGCAAAGATTTATTGTACATGAGCATAATATGAAATGTACAGAGTCTTTGGGGATTAGACTCCATCATTAAAAATATTTTAAAGGGGTAGAGAAGCCAAGACTTATTCCCCCCGATGGAGCCTAGACATTGGTGATGGTGGAGAGGGAACCCGGAGACCAAACGAAGGACCTGTCTGCCGGAAAGGGACTCGGGTTGCAGTGGTTGACGATGCCCGGAGGTGGAAGGGGAGGAGGAGGAGGGTTGCACGTTTGCCTGAAAAGACAGCTGATAGCAAGGAGAGAAGACATTTAAAGCAGGATGTCATGCTGTGATTGGATCATGAATTCCGTGGCCAATTCTGGTTGGTTTACTGAAAAGTGAACGCCTCTAAACAGCTGAAAGTTTTAGGGAAAGATAGTGGTGATTGAAGTAATTTAGAAGTCTTCCTGAAAGAATTTGCGCTGAGCTTCATTACAGCACTATCTGCAAATGTTACAGATTACAGGTATTTACTGTTACTACCAATGTATCTTGGGAAAATAAAGGCATTACCCTGCTGTCAGTATATTACTGTAAATTCAAATAATACAGTAAGAAACTGTCTATTTACAGTAAAATATCTTAAAATGTACTGTAAATAGTTTACTGGCGAAGCTGCTGCCAGTATATTACTGTAAATATACGGTGAAAAGTTTTACAGTGCAGAGATAGATGACCATAGAAATGGATGCTAGTCTATTTAGTCATTGATGCCGAGCATTTGAAAATGTTTATTTCGCACAATAAAATCATGGCAACAGTAACACAAGGAAATAAAGTAAAAAAATAAAGATTGTGCAGGTGAGATGAAGAAAACCCCTTGGGGCTTATAGGAGGAATCTCAACTAAGGAAGAGAGCAATTAAGTCCTAAACAAACAAATTGAATACAAGTAAGCAATTATAAAAAATAAAATAAAAAACAAGCATAAGGTTGGCTACATAAAACAACAAAGGCATTAAATAAATGACAAGAATATAGATAAAATGAGGATATGTGGAATTATGTGTGTATGTGTGAGTAGTTATGAGAGACAGGAAGGCCAAACAAAATCAGATATGAATAGTTCAGATCAATGAAGATAGTTTGGTTTGGTTTTCAGACAGGTCCTTAGGCTCTTTTTTTTTTAATCATTTTTGACAGAAGTTGACTGAAATGCAGTGTTGATAGAACAGTTCCATAGCTGTGCTCCCTCTGTATCTAATAGATAATTGACAGAGCCTTATACGGAACATTGGAAGATGTAAATATTTGGCACAATGTGAGTCGCGCATGTGCAGAACAGCCGCCATCTTTGACAGCTAGCTACGGCAATAGCCCCCCCCCAATTCCATTGGGCTAGAGGGCTGTCAATCAGACAATTGTGATTTCCATTGGATCAGAGTACTGTCACTTGGTTCCCTGTTCTGCCAATCTTCCCAGCCCTTGTCACATGACCAATTAATGTTTCCATGACGACTATCCAAAATTCTGATACCATGGAACCAGCACTGGAATAATTTCTGAAAAAAGTGGCAGGCCGAGCCTAAATAAAATGTGTATAGTATTCTGATATACAGTACAATTTGTTTAAAATGAAAACAAAATGAAATAATAAATGTGATGTTTTATTTAGCAGGATCTGTGCCACCCCACTCAAAAAATCCTGGAATCACCCCTGGTGGTGGTGCCTGTAACCCAGCTCACAGTTACCTATTGGTGGCTGAACACATCTATCTACTGCCGCTGATACGATGGAGCTCTGTAACCGGCTTTTTCCTACTCCACACAAAAAATAAATAATATATATAGACCTATATTTACTGTGTGTATATATTAGTAAATAAACTTAAACCGCTAACGTGAGTCGAAAACTGCCTGCGAGCTTCTCCTGTACTATACGGTAATTCCTCTACTATGCGACAGTAAGTCGCTTGGTTATGACACAATCGTTAGCCTATTTTTACAAAAATGTCTGCTACGGAGCCATAACGTGAGGTACAAGGTAATGGAGCCTTTTATACATTGTCGTGTTTCTTTAGAAATAAACAATGGACAAATAAAGTCTTTAAACGCTTCAGATGTAAAGTTATTTGCTGTCAAAGTGACGACAAAATGAATGGCAGTCAATGGAATGCTAACGGCGGGTGAGTGCTTGTTAGCATCAAAATGGCGCCATAGGATCTATGGGTTGTTGACAGACGCTTACCCCCTTGGCTGCATCTCATGTTGCTAAAATTGCCTCCTCGGCTCCTCCACTTGTGGAGTTATGAGCGAGGTTCAACGCTTTTACAAGGCTACGGTTTATTAACGCTTCCTTTAAAGACCCTGACACGTAATAGATAAATGGCATTCAATTATGATGACGCTCTGCTTTCAGATTAGATTCATTCAAACTGACCCTCTTGAACAACAACACAGTGACTGCACACAGCATTCTAGATGCATTGGTAACATGTGCAGCATATAAAGAAATTAAACAGCTTTGGAGTTGTTGGAGGTCAGCCCGATACCAGGAACAAATATGAGATGCTGGGCTCCTGAAAGAAATAGTTTGACATTTGGAGAAAGACGCTTATTCGCGTGGTTGCTGAGAGTTAGATTAGAGGATCAATACTACTTTCATATTCTGGGGTGTCATTTCTTGACATTCTTGAGTGTCAAGAAAGTCATGCAGTGACTTTCTGGAGTGTCGAGAAAGTCACTGCGCCCATCCAGGAGTTCGGCATCAACACATCTTGTCATTTTTACACTGTGGTCTTTGTACGGATGAAAAAGATCAGGCATGAACGTCCTCATCTAATGAATTAGTGAGCTCTAGTGCTAAGCTACCTGTTGGCTGGCTGTAGCTTCATACTTTAGTGAATAGATAGGAGAGTGGCATCAACCTCTGAATAAGTGTATTTCCCAGAATGATGAACTATTCTTTTAACCCTCTGTTCTGTGCATATTCTGCACAATGTGTTCAGTTTTACCAGACTGTTCTAGCTGTTCTAGCTGTTCTAGACTGTTCAAGCAGCGTCAGTGTAGCAGGGATCAGTGAGGAGGGAGTCACATTTAAAAGGACCGCCTTGATGTGAGAATGGCTGTGATTGGTGTGTGTCTGATAGGAATGATAATTTAATTAGCAGGCGTACGACTTCCGTGCCCTGCATGAACTAACGCTTTATTGTTGTGAAAGAGCGAATAGTCAACCCTACAATATTGTTGCAATATGTACATGACGTGATATTTCATTTTCTCCATATCACCCAGCTCTAAAACAGATATTCTAATTACGCTCACATCATTTTGGAAAAGAGGGGGACTGCACCCGTAATGGACCAACGAACAGGCAGCTGTACTGCCTATATTTCAGCCACTACACAGTGATGCAGATGATCATTCTTCCCATCTGACTTTTACAGCAAAATGTTGGATCACTCCTTTAATATAATGCCAATATCAGCCCTGTGCATTGCTAAAATGATACATCAGTCTTGGCCTTAACCCCCCAGTCAACCTTCCTACACACACACACACACACACACACACACACACACACACACACACACACACACACACACACACACACACACACACACACACAAACACACAGACACATATACCCATACACACAGATGATCGTGTCAGTGAGTGATGGTTGTCAGCGAGCTGCTGATTGCATCATGAGTGTGGAGCAGACCGGAGGTCCACGAGGCATCACTTCATCTCCTCAAGGCTTACTGAGGGGATTTTGACAGGCTGTCCTAACCCTTCCAACCCCTCCCCCTCCCTCTCCCCACCCCCCTAAAAAGCCTCGAATCAGATCAGAGCCAGTCAAGGCTGCGGATCCCCCTGGGCACAACAACACCGCTGATGGGCTGGGGAGGGGGTGGGGGTGGGGATGGGGGCTTGCAGGATGGATTTCGTACATGATTATATAAAAGGGCAGGACCTGCAATGAGTATCAGTGTGAAGGGTGTTTATTTGCCTGATGTGTTGGTGTTTCTGGTCTCACCTTGGCACAAAGCATCAGACGCTGCCCTTCACGAATGCCAACGACTGCGATTGTGTTATCTGTACCCAAAGTCCAACATCCTCTTTCTCTTTGATAAAACACGTAGATAAGGGGTCTTCAACGTTTTTTTAAGCCAAGGACCCCTTGACTGAAAGAGACTGAGCAGGGACCCCCTACTAAGTATATTGTATAAAATGAAGTTGCATCTTAAACTGGGCAAATAACATGTGGGTGGCTTAAAGCCCTTATACATACCTTTTTAGCGCATAGAATTCCAAGCTTAAAATAAAATAAATATAATATAAAAATATTAACTGTTGGCATCATTTTATAAATCAGGTTTTAATGTTAAACATGGGTCAAACAATACAGGACTTTCACCCAGGAGACCGGGGTTTGTGTCCTTTCTCGTCCCGCGTGTCCTTGAAACGTACATAATAATAATAATATAATAATAATATATAATAATCCCACCCATCATCTTTTCCTAAACCTAACTGCCTACTATCACATGGACAACCTCGTTGAAACGGCACACTTCTATGCTTCTAAACAAAGAAAGTAAGGCTGAATCCCATTTCTCTATCTTACCCCTACCCCTTACCCCTACCTCTTAGTTTACCCCTAACCCTTGGCCCTCGAAAACGAGGGGTAAGGGGTAGGGGTGAAAACATACCCCTATGAAATGAGACGCCACTTGGTTACATCATCATACATACTTAGGTATGTTTGCAATAAATATTTGTAAACACACTGCATGGTGTGTTGTAGATCTGTTTCAGTTATCACTGTTTTGAATGTCATTGATGTTCAGAAACACTTTTTTTGTTAACAAAAAGCTGTCTTTATTGCCCAATAAAGTAAACATTATTACAGCTATTACAACTATTAGAACCATAACTTACATGTCACACACATATAAAAAAGTCACTCAAATGTATAAAACTAAAAAAAGACACACAAGACCACAAACAAACAAAAAACTACAGCTATTCTGAAATTCCAGACCTCATTCTAATGCCTGTTGGCCAGTAACCTTTCCCCTCATACCACATTTCTTTCATTAGTGTTCTGGATCATAACCAACAACAATGTACAGGTGCATGAACAGGAATGAATTACACATGATTACAATAATACAGTACCAATACAATAATGAATGGCTACAACATGAACACAGAAACTTCTGCTCGTTTTCAGAAAGTGGATCAGCTGCTGGGTTTCCCTGTGTGATACAGGACGGTATATGTAAAGCAAGTATCGATGTCTCCAAAGCAAGTGAGAATGAAATTTGCTGCTAATGGAGTTTAGTTAACACTGTAGACATGCATGGAGTCCATTCAAGGCAGAGAAATGCGGGACTGTTAGCGTTAGCATTAGCATAGCAAGCTAGCGATTTTTAAAAACGTTTCAATTACAAATATGGTTGCAAATATATATGTACAGGACTGTGTAGAGCACAAAACAAGACCGTCATAATTTTTAAATCAATTCTTTAAGCCGAAAATACTTACATTTATGGGTCTCTCTGGTCGACCTGGCAGCCATTTTCCTTGTTGCGCAATGTATCTGGATACCCCTTGCTTTTCAAGTAAGCTTGCGTCCTTGCTTGGCGTTAAGGGGTATATAGCCCTTCCCCTTAGCCCCACCCCTCGACCAAAATGAGTATTGGGACAGCACTTACTCTCACGAGCGCGCAAAACTAAGGGGTAGGGGTAAGGGGTTAAGACAGAGAAATGAGACGCAGCCTTTGTCTCTACACTGTATTGATCTTGAAGTATTGAATCCTCAATACTCACGTTAGAAAACAAAACATTGTGGTAGGCTATTTACTGATCAACAGTCAGAGACACTCTGGCAGAGTTGAATGCTAACAATAGTTTTTCTCTTTTGGTGGAGACTATCTGCCTCCCCCTCACCTCCAATCCCTGCACCAAACCAGCACGTACTGGACCGGTCTGTCAGCTGAACACATGGCGACCAAACTGATGTCTAGAGGGCACCATCATGAAACCAAAAAAATATATAAAAGTCCTTCTTTTTGGTCTCTGATTTTTTTTTTAGAACACTGGGCAAGTGTTTACAGTGAGATATGTATTCTGTAGCAGACAGATGACATGCTATTTCATTTCAGTTGAACTTAAGAAGTTGAGCTTGGAGGTTTATTCTTGACACAAGATCCACTTACTACTACAAGCTTTCAACTGTTGTCAAGCCCTTTCTCAAGTATTGCGAATTAAATGAAAAAGTTGCTGAACATTTAAATAACCTTAGAAAATGCAGTTACCGAAGTTTGTTCATCTAAGTCTTTCAGGTTCATACCAATCACAATAATCTTGGGCTTGCGCTAAGCTCCAAACACAGCAACGGCGAAAATAGAAAGGAGGAACTTGTTTTGTTGGAAAAGAAAACGCGACCTAAAATATTAAATGACGTTAACTGTTCACACAATACAGTAACGTGATATATTTAAATTAGCTGAATACATGGTTAAATGTAATTTGATCTTACCAGTATATTGGTGTGTGTACTTCGTCCACAGCAATCCTGCCAATCGGTCCCAGAACGTCCCAGTTAGAGAGTAAATGACGTAAACATATTCATTCAACGAAAGAACCAAGCAGGCCTGTCTTGTTGCATGATCCAAATTTTCTTTAAAACTTGCCTTTTTCATCACGCCAGATGTCAGGCAATTATCCTGGAAATGTACTTCTGTTGATACAGACTAATGTTTACGTGCTTTGATGTTCAAAAAACAAATTTTTCTCATACTGTCCATCTAAATATACCTGTGTTCACCCTCCGTCTGAAACGCTCCATTTATGGCGCTTACCCACTGCTAGTACCAGCTCTACTCGGCTCGGCTCGGCTCGGCCGCGGTGCCCTGTCCTCCCTTTTCCAGATTTAGTACCGCCTCATGCGTGAGGCGAGCGTGGCTGGTCATCATAGCGACGCCGCAAGAAAGTGCCGTGACCAGACGCGACACATAACGTCGAAGTTGTGTTGTTTTTGATTGGCGGCATGGCCACAGCCAGAAGACAAATTTTGTTTCAAAAGAAGCTGGAGGCAGCAAAAAAAAACACACCGCTGGCTAAACTATTTAAAAATGGCGGGTTTGTTCAGGACACCCCCGTCTGTCGCTAGCAATGATGACGCAGTGATTAGTGACGATTCTCTCCAACCAATCAGCAGTCTGCAGGTTTTCACGTCACCTTTTGGTATCAGGTACTGTTTTTTTCATAATGGAAAACCAAAAAAGGCAAGTAGAGTCGTGGCGAGTCAAGCAGGTATTATGTGACAAAAAAGCCCAGTCTGCTCTGAGTCAGTGTTTTTGGGTCTTCAGCATTTAAGCTTTCGGAGTCTCTCCACCGTCATTGCAGCCGGGGAACCTTTTACCTATGGTATAGTTATGACATCACAACTGTACGGAAGTCCAGACGGCACGTTTAAAGACACAGGTCCTGAATACGGGCTGTGTGCATTTCTCATTTGATACGTTCACATTATTAGCACCTCAGTTTTTACAATATGGGACCTTTAACTAGCGATTGACTAGCTGCCTTGTCTTCCATTTGACCAAACATGTAGTAAGTGTTCAAATTGATTTCCTTGCAGAAGTCAGTGGGTTCAGGTCACTTCAGTACACTATGAAAATTGTCTTGCAGACAGGGGCGTACGCCACTTTTGATAGGTAGTTGATCAAAGTCAACGTTTGTTGTCAAGTTGCATTACCGTACAAAAGAATTATGTGTGTGCGCGTGCATGCGTGTGTGTGTTCAAGGACGTCTAACAGATGGAGCTCACAGTGTAGGCTCAGGCTGGAACATAAAGCCATTAAAGTGGCACCTACACACATTGAAGTGTTCCGCACATTCCTGTGCTATCTCTGCTACCTGCTGTCAGCCAATGTACACCAATACACCCCCCACTTAAGCATTCACCTGTCTGACTCAATTGCTGCTGCTAACTGATATTGCTAATACTGCAATTGTCAGTAGCATTGCAAGCTGATTCATGTCACTATTTTTGACACATCAAACAATTGAAGCCTACATATCAGAATTAGAGTCATGTTTATTATGTGTAGGTTTTCATAAACACAAAGTTTGCCTCTGTATTTTGGTGTATATCAACAAACATAGTGAGGTAGTCAAGTAAAAATGAAAAGCAAGAACTACAAAAGTCAAGAATCATGAATAATTCTCATTTGAGGCCCTGTAATTGGAATGAGTACACTTTAAATCGTTCTACATAGTGAAAGACAGTGTTGTCCCTGGCTTTTATTGATGTATTCAGATTTTGCAAGAAAGCTGCTTTAAAAAGAAATGCCAAAATACAAACTATGATGTGAATGTTTCTACCACTGAGTTCATGACTGCTCTATTTCAATTTATCTCTAATTGGGGGATTTTAGGCAACTTGAGGAGAGCTAACATTCTACCATTAAAAAACTTACAAAACATTTTTAAATTGGACTACTTTTAAGCCAACAATCAAAAATTGAATACATCTAAACCTGAAAGCTTTGGATCTTCCTGTTGGGAAATCATTGATCAGTTAACAAAATATATACAATCTGAAAATTGAATAAGTGAAAAATTATCAGACTAAAAGTGGCTGCACTTGACATTCAGATCATTAATAAAGCAGCAATTTGCTATGTAAAGATAATAGTAAAAAAGGAGTAATGGCATCCTGAGCAGAGAATGAAGTCACACTCCCTCTGTGTGTGTTGTAATCTGAATTTCTCTGTTCTTTGTTTTGATAGCCTGTCGCATGTTAGTGCATGTAGCTGTAAAATGTTTAAAGCTTTAGATTGTAACCTTTTGATATTAATAAATGTCCGTTACATTCAAGCCATTGCCAAATGAGTTGCTACAAAGCTAATTAAGACTATCAGCTCCACACAACTCTCTCTCTGTATTTCTCAGTATGACTATGTTCAGAAGATTGTGTCGTCCGGTGACTTTCGCACGCAGAAAATGTGCTGTGAAAGTGAAGATAATTACCTCTTCTGAAGAGTCCATAATGTTTTTTTTTTTATCCTCCGTGTCCTCCTTGGCTACTAGCAACTGCGTGGAGGTGGGGTGGGGGTGGTGCGTGATCACGGAAGTTTTGTATCATGTGGATGCGGCGACAGTTTTGTTGTCATTACTTAGAATTCCTCATGGGAGCGACAGAAACTACGCACTATAGCTTTAAGGGATTTAACGTATTGGGAAAACGTCTGTGAGAGCCATTTGGAAGCAATGGCCACTGTTTTTCAGTCTTTCGAGTACAGCCACTTTAACGGACAGCCTTGTTAATGACTTAAGGATTGAGATTTTAGATTCAGCTCCTGGGTTGGATTCATCAACAACATATCTTGTGAAGGCCAAGCTCTTTGGCAGCTGATAATCAATTCTTGGATGTTGGAGCAGACACTTGACCAAGGAAAGTTTCCAAAATTGTCCCTTGGACCAAATGACTGTAAAGAAACATGGCAATTTTTTCATACGTGACTGTGATACAGTATGGTCTTTCAAAAGAATTGCAAAATAATTGCTGTAAAACTTCATCACTGCATTATAACTAAGAAGCAAAACATGGCCATGTGCTGCTTTTAATAATGTTGCCACTATAATGTTTTGTGTTCATTCATCTCTGCTTAGCATACATACTGAGAAGCTCTGTGTCAGTACTATTGCTTGTTATTTCAACAAATGACCTTAATTCAGTTCACGAAAATGTTCTGCGTCACTTGTGTCCCACTAATGGAACAGTTCTGACATAAAATCTGTGAACTGTCCAAAAACAACAAGGAGCTGATTCGGCCAGTTGAGTTGTTGAAGTATTTGAGTATTTTGTACTGCATGATGAAAATACACCACAGTGTGCCTGTGCATGACTCATATCTACGGTGGCCGACAGGGGCAAATGCACTGCAACTTAATGAAACACACGCAAATAGACAAAACACAAGCAAATTAAGAAAACATCTTCATTAATTTGACAACACGTGCAACATTTAGCGAACTCGCTGCAAATAATCACAACACAACCAAATACATAAACGCGCTGCAAATACAGAAACAATGCAAAAAGAAAAGCCCACAAACTCCGAAAACAGAAACGATGCAAAAAGAAAAGCACACAATCCCCGAAAACAAATGCAACAAAAAAAACGCTGCATCCAGAATACACAACGGAGGTTCTCCAGGCCTCTAGGGGGAGCGCTAAGTGGAACAGCTTGATTTTCGACCCCACGGAGAGAGAGAGAGAGAGAGACATAGACTGTATATAAGAATGGACCAACAGATCCCGTTGCTCTGGACGGAGACCAGTGAAGGCCATTAGAAGCACTTTTCTGGTGATGGCTGAGCGTTACTGCGCAGCCTCCAATTTAGAGAGACGACGTTCAATCTCAGAATGGTGTGCACCGTTGTAAAACGGTGTGCAGCTGCTTTGAGATCATAGACTGTAAATATTGAGTCTATGTTTGCGATATGTTTTCTCTCGTTTGGTGGGTGTGTCTCTAGTTTATTGGCTCAGGTCACAGGTGATATCAATCAGCAAAGACGTGTCTGTAAAGTCGTGGTAATAAAAAAGCAGAGCGCTCTCTCCCCGTGGGGTTGAAAATCAAGCCGTTCCACTTAGCGCTCCCCCTAGAGGCCTGGAGAACTTCTGTTGTGTAATATGCAGTGTCTTTTTTTTGTTGCATTTGATTTTTGGGCTGTGTGCTTTTCTTTTTGCATCGTTTCTGTATTTGCAGCGCGTTTGTGTATTTGGTTGTGTTGTGTGTATTCGCAGCGCGTTTGCTTAATGTTGCGCATGTGTTGTCAAATTAATGAAGATGTTTTCTTAATTTGCTTGTGTTTTGTCTATTTGCGTGTGTTTCATTAAGTTGCAGTGCGTTTGCCCCTGTCAGCCACCGTACATATCAAGTAAAAAAAGATGCATTACCTTTATGTTGACCTCTGGATAAGCTGATACTGTGAGTGATGTTGAAGAACTGTACCAGTTGGACTGAAGCTTTAAATAATCTCTATTTTTGAGTCATGCATGCAGTTATTATTCTGAAAATGTAACATTATCAGTTATATCTGATCATTTGTGTCAATCATTTATATAAATCAAAGAATTGTTTCAATATTTTCTATCATTATAGTTCAATTCAATAATTTTTTTTTTGATTTATATTGTCAAATCGTAACAGAAGTTATCTCAGGACACTTTACGTAGCTCTAGACCACACTATAATTTTACAGAGACCCAACAGAAATATGACTCATAATAATCATAGCAGTGTGTATACTGGCATGACATGATGAACCATCAATTATAGTAACAGTAAAGAGAATAGAACTATGACTAATAATTAAAATGGTAGTAGCAGTGCAGGGGGTGACAGGGCATTGAGCAGGACCATGACAGCAGCTGCAACCACGATCCAGGTGCCACCACAATCCAAGGCAATCTGCTACCCGAGAAAGCACAAGGACTCCGGGCAAGAAGCTAAGTTAGTAACATGTATTATTGGGAAATGAATGCACACTAATGGAGAGAGAAAGGAGGAGAGAGGAGCTCAGTGTGTCATAGGAAGTTCCCTGGCAGTGTTAATCTATAGCAGCATAGCTAAGAGCCAGTCCAGGGCAAACCTGAGCCAGCTCTAACTACAAGCTTTATCAAAGAGGATAGTTTTATGCTTACTCTTAAATGTGGAGGCTTCACAAAAACTATTGAGTATGATATACTGTATGTTTTCATAGTTCATGCACCTCATCCACACTATTGTATTGTACACACTGTAATAATTGCAGTGGCCCTTTGTGGCCCTAATGGTTTGAGAACTACTGTAAGTTACCAACACTAAGGTTGTGGCTCCAAATCCCACCAAGGTCACAAAAAAATCTCACACCTTAGGGTGGGATTCTGAAGTTATGCATCGGACTATAATAGACAAAAGAAAACAAAAAAAAAAACATACATACAGCATCTTAGGCAAATGCTTTTTTGACTATCTGTTATAAACAATGAGCATAGTGTTAGTAAAAAGTGTTTTAATAATAGCGAAGAAAATCCTATCCAAAGTTATGCATGTACTTTGTATTTCAAGGTGAAACTGGTCTTTCTAGATGCTTTATTGTGCAGAGTCAATGTCAAATACTTCTACTTTTTGATGATCTGTTGGTTTATTTGTCCTTGAGGTAATGCAATATTACCACATACTTGTGAGAATAGTAACATAGCGTCATATTAAAAAAAACGTGTGTATATATATATATATATATATAAGTATAAGTATAAGTATGTTTGTCATTGCAATCAAAAAACTTAGTTTGGGGCAGAGTGCGTAACTATAAGACTGCCATTGATCACACAAGAACTCCTAAGGCCGGCTACACAGCCTGCGTGGCGTGAGCGTGGTGTATCTGTTGCGTGTCATCTGCGTGGTGGCTGCGTAGAGTTTTCTATGTCTTTACACACCAGAAACGTGTCTGATAGCCTTGTCTGTACGTATGTATGTATGTATGTATGTATGTATGTACGTATGTATGTTTCCCATTGATAAAATGAAATACCATGTTAAGCATAAATATATACTGATTTGATTACAGCAAAGACAATGTCGGCAGTATTGACAGCAAAATAGGCTACAGAATATTACATTCTGTATTGACAGGTGCAATATTAGAAAATCGTTTTTTGTTTTTTTGTATTACATTTCTATCTGCATTTATATCAAAACCTAGATACTTTCAAACATCAACAAGTCATTTATTAATGTATTAGTGTCAAAATTACATATAAACATCTTTTCCTATTTTATTTTGCCTGGAAACGCTTCCAACACGCTTGCGTGTTGTGTGAAAAATAGGTGTTGGTTCTATTTCTAGCATGCACGCGTTTTCGGCGCGGCGCCTGAGACGTGCGTGTCACGCAGGCAGTGTGTAAGCTCTAACCTGTTAATATGGGAGCCGAAATGAAAACGGACACGCCGCGCAGCCAGTGTGTAGCTGGCCTAAAGGTTGATTTTGGAATAATGCAATTAAACAATACACTTCATTCCATGCTTTCTTTGTATCATCTGTAGAAGGTATTTTAGATCTTGAAAGGCAATGTAAAAGTAAGAAACAGGATTTGTTTGACTTCATCCCCAATCAATCAATCAATTAATCAATTGTATTTGTCACATGAAATCGTACGAGGTACAATTACTCCTTCAACTTGCAGAATGTGGCCGTCAGATCAGCACACGGAAAAAGTCACCCGGTTGAATGGCAGCGGCACTCCAGGATCCAGCCAAGTCTTGGCGAAAGGACACCACAGCTCCAGACATCAGGCTGGAAACTGACGGAGGCACGGAGGCCACCCATCTCGCCGCCAGACACCTGCACACTGACCAGCAGGACGCCCAACAGAGAAGTCACCCCAGATTATTCCACTCGAGAAATGTATTATCTGAAGTGGAGGGAGAAAATTATTATTATACTTTATGAATTTGCTGAAGTAGGCAGTGAAAAGGATAATATACGGCCATTGCAAATTGTTTTAAACTGTTCTCGGATTCAATTGGTGCTGTAAATGATGGGACTGCCATTCTAATTAGATTTCTTTACAGAGATAATAAAGGTATTGCAGATGTCGTATCCGATAAATAATAAAATAAATAAATCAAATCAAATATTGAGATATTTCAAAACTTCCCCTCACAACATTGTACTCTGCAGATGAAGCGTTCATGGTATGAGTGTCCTGAGAGGACCCCCCCCCTCCCTCTTCCTCTCCGCATTGTACAGGCACACGTTAGTCCGGTTTTGGCCTACTGTATTTACGTCAGCCAGGACATGTCAAGGCTGGAACTGGCTGTGCAGCTCTGCCTAAACTCTTCCACTTTGGCTTCTTCTGGCTCGTGTTAGCAGAGCGTGCGCTCCACCGCTCTCCTGAAGCGTGCCTTCACCAGGTGTGGTCCTCCTCCCTCCGCACTCCATCCCTCCTCCCTCCCGTCTCCCTCTCATCTCGTTCCCCTTGACCCTGATCCATTGCGACCTATATGCTGATAACGGGAGAACAGTCCCGCCATTCCTCGCCCCTCGCCAACTGACACACTTCCAGAGGGGGATAACCTTGTTCCCTAACATTTCTCTGATGCCTCTGCAGCCAGTTCCTCTGCGCTCCTGAAAGGACTCTCTCCATCTGTGTCTCTATAGCCATGTTTCTTTTTAATTGTCAAGATATTTTTTTAAAGCAAACGTTTCAAAAGTTGCAAAGAAATGAGGTGCATTTCCATCAACTGGTTTGGAGCGAATAAACTAGGCTACAGCGTAGTATCGTCAGAAGTTGGCACATTGCTGTTATGCCTAGTTCACACTACACGACTTTAGCCCTGATGTTCCACTCGCCAAAAGTTTCTCGAGCTCTCCGACAAAAGCCGTAGATCAGTGGCAAGATGCCGTTGGCTCTGTGTTTGAAAATCAGTGCTTGAGTTCTATGTGTGAACTGTTCAAAGACGCAAGCCGAGAGGCTCGCTGGTAAGGCTGGGTATTGTTCAAAAAATGTCTATACTGATACCGTGACTTCGATACCAGTTCAATAACTTGTTTTATAAAACAAAAAGACATTACAACATTACATTACATATATGGACCTGTCGGTGGAGTCCAAGAGCCAATGAGAGCCAATGAGACCCAATGAGAGCAAGACGCCGGTTGAGGGGAAGGCGTCGCCTGTAACAATATGAACTTTAGGACCAAAGTTGTTGTTGTACCTAGAGAAAACTAGGAATAGTACAAATATCAGGACACAGGCTATTTGGTGAACATGACAAAAAAAAAAACTTTTCTTTTTTTTCCCTCTTTTTTTTTTATCACTGCAAAGCACCACTCGGAGGGCTTGTTTCTGGCGAACATCAATTTTTGGAACAAAAAATCCAGTTTTTCGCATGATATTATGTCATTTTCTGTCAGCTCTTTCGTGTGTTGTAATGACAAAATGTGGTCTGGAGACCAGACATATACATGGATTCCTGCTGGTGAAAGATCTCGTAGTGTGTGACATCCTGTTGCCGGTCAGTCATGTAGCATTAAAACTTCAACGACTTCAAGACTCCTGGTTACAAGACAGCAAATTGTGATGAGTGGGTAGTGTGAATTTAGCTTGATCTGCCAGTAAACAGAGTAAAATAAGTAACCCATCTACGAGAGAAAAACGGAGAAAGGTCTTCAGGAGTTTGGTTAAATTGGGAAAGTTTAAATTGTTCCATCATGTCAGCTATTGGCCATGTTTCATACCGTCCGGAGACGAAGACACGTTATTGGAATATCCAGGAAGATGTGGACAGCGGACAACAACAATCAGTAATGTGAGTTAAATGTTCCCTACGTCAGAACTTATTCGGGAAATAATTTAGTTCGACAAAGACAGCAACCACCTCAAGCGAAAGTATAATACTTTTTTGCGCAATTGAGGAAGTTTTATAAAATGTTGCCGTTTCCATTCAGCTTTTCTAATGCGATAATTCAAAATGCCATCAAAATATGTGAAGGGTTAGGGTTTTGTCCTTTTACTCTAATTGAATGACAAATTATTCACATAGCCAGACAAATAAATGTCCAATTTGCAATTAGTCACTAGTTGAAAAACACAACAGTGAACCAGCTTATAAAATAGTTATATAGTCTATGCATCTACTCCTGTTTCAAACACTGGAATTCTCCATCTGCTCTCTGATCAATGATTTCTTTGTGTACACATGTAAGAAAGGTATTACACAAATCTGGCTAATATTGTGCTCTGCTTTCAATTTGGGTAAGAACAATACAGCAGTAGAGCATATTTAACATTTCTGCACCAATCCATCTTGTTAAGCAATAATTACAATGGAATTGGAACAAAAGTAGTATGTGGAAGATTTGGCAGAAATCCGCAACCACAATTTCAACCAAACATGTATTCTTGCCACACAGTGATAGAAACATGCACCCAGATGCTAAGCTGAGCATGGGGGTAGTTACTGTGCTATCACTGGGTGATCATATATATCCTCAGAGATCATATCCTTAGCACGCCTATGAATGTACTCACTGGCTAGATAGTAACCGGGTAGCAACTGGACCAATGGGTTTCTTTGCATAGATTCCTAAGGAAAGATACTCAATTGATTTTGATCTGGTTCACATTTTGCCACTGTGTTTTGAAAATGTATCTATTAAGAATTATCTTTCTCTCCTCAGTGTTTTACTCGTTCTGCAGGCTCGTGTCCGTGTTTTTTTTTTTTAAAAGGCCTCTTTTATGACAGCTAATTACCAACCAGCCTGCCGTGGCCTTGAAAATGAATGTTACTCATAAATCTACACTTCAACATCTGGTGTCCAGATAATAAACTCTCTCAGCAACACGCTCAAAATCCAATGAATTAATGTTCAACATAAATAGTGATAAGACCGGCAATTATCTGGTGTGGAAAAGCGATTTGAAGAAACCTAAAGGAGTCAGCTCTAGTTCCCATCTTCAGTTGTTATGAAACGATGGAAAAACTTTTAAGATCTCTCTCCAAATTCTAAGAGGGGAGTGTGGGTCAAGGATTATTTGAAAGGGGTTTAGATTAAGGGTTTGCATGGTTGACCGCAGCATTTGCACTGTAAAATGTCTGCAAACTTGCAATTTGTTTCAGACTGTAAACATTAATATAGACAGGTGTTGAAAAAATGTGCAAGCGTTCTGTGTATTGACTTCAGTTGGCCTGCTGCGCAATTCTAAATGAATCTGATATTCTGTATTTTTTTTCAAATTGTGAACAAATACAAAAAAAAGACCAAAACCATCAATGATGAAATTGATATATTTTAGTATTGTGGGAGTATCCAAAGCCTGATTTATGTTCTTCCTCTGTTCATATAAAGTTCCATTGTTGTCCAGAAAAAATCATCAATGAGTCACACTGTTGCACTGGGTGACATGTTCCTTCATTACCATGAACACATGTGACACACACACACACACACACACACACACACACACACACACACACACACACACACACACACACACACACACACAGTTTATTTTGACTCATTCCCACATACCTGTACACTGTCCTGTGGGACAGGTGGGCCTGAGAGGCCAACGCACAACACAACACATTACGAAAACACAACACATTACGAAAACACAACACATTACGAAAACACAACACATTACGAAAACACAACACATTACGAAAACACAACACAATAGGAAAACACAACACATTACGAAAACACAACACATTACGAAAACACAACACAATACGAAAACACAACACATTACGAAAACACAACACAATAGGAAAACACAACACATTACGAAAACACAACACAATAGGAAAACACAACACATTACGAAAACACAACATAATAGGAAAACACAACACATCCCTCCAATCAGTGCATGTATTCGTCCTGGAGATGTGTGTATTTTTCGGGCCTGTGTGTAACAAGTATGTGTTTTACAGAGTAATTTCCCCTCAATGGGTTGATAAAGTATGTCTTCATCTTCTTGCCACTGCAGTTTGATGACTTATTTTGAAGTTGGCTATCACTCAGTGGGAAATGAGCTAACATTTGTTTTTGGCTTTTTCATTTTATTGATAATGCTAATTCTGATATAAACTATTGGAGATATCTGCTGATTCACAGCAGACGTGTTGACTTGTCCCAGTCAAAACACAAGTTTAAGAAAAGTTCACAGCTTGTACCACACAAAGGTTTTAACCTCACACACACACCTCACACACTTTTATTCTGAATGCAATGGAAATGTAGCCCAGCACTCCAACCAGTTAATATAACACATTGTATTTTGTGTATTTTGTCAATACAGAACTACAGTATATATTTAATGTTAACCATGTTTTACTACATCACTACCACTACAAAGTACATTTTCAAAAATGGCCATATAACTGAGTCAACAAATAACTACTGGTAAATGAGTAGCATCAACAACAGCTGAACATCCCATTAGAATTTTATCATCTGTATCATGGTCATTTAAACCTTCATTGGGTAATTTTTGGAGTTGATTCTTAGCAAAAACCCCTTTGTTCTTTCACAAATATGTGCTAATTCATGTGTAATTACTTCCACCAACTAATCAAAGTATTCTCGTAAACGTAGAATCTGCCATTCAGAATCATTCAGAATACATACGGGCAAGTCACTTGAATGACGGCCGACATGTTGCGCCTCCATCTTTAAAATAAATTAGCCAAAGGAGGGACATACCTCCGCCTTTCGCCCTTTTACACTCAGTGGCACCCCGCACTGTGACGAATGCCAGGGGGAGATTACTTGCCAGGGAAGCGAAAAAGAGAATTAAAACGACAACGCGACAGGCAAAGCAAGAAGACCAAAGTTAATATTGGAGTGGCTAGAACAGCTCATATACAATTAAACGCTAGATGGGAGATATTCTTACACAATGTAGCTTTAAGTAAGGTAACAAGTATGTATTGCAATGTCATTTGCTTTGCATTAAGTTGTACAGGTGTTTGTATTTTTCATGTTGTGCCCACTGTATACTAACTACAAGTATTACTAGAGAGTAATATAATTCAACTACACAGTACAGGAGAAACATCATTACGAGTTAGTCCCTTTTTCCTTTATTGAATCCTTGTGTAATAAAGAAGCTTTGCAAAGGAAATCATTTTTTTCTTTATAGCCGAATTATGAACCGGTCCATTGGGAAAGCTTCGTTATTTCAGATGGCCAGTCCATCTTTGTTGGAAAAAACTGGCCTTGGGCTGAGAGCCACAGACAGGGTATCGAGGTCAGAAATATTATAGTATTTTGAGATGGATGAACACATTGTTGGATTTTTATATTGTTTTCATGCAGTTTGTTGACAACATGGAAAATACATCATAACACCAGTCTTATCTGTGTATGTAGCTTCTTCGCGTCTTCTGATTGGAAAATGTCTGTCAGACATTAACTATCAGGAACCTATTTCCTTGCAAGATATAAGATTAGGTTTGTATGATATCATATGAAAACCAATGCACAACAATTCATATAATATCTTATGAAATTACGGCCACTACCGATTCAATTCAATTTTATTTATAGTGTCAAATCATAACAGAAGGAATCTTAGGACATTTTAGAAATAGAGTATCTAGATCACGCTCTATAATTTGCAGAGACCCAAACCCAACATTTCCCCCCATAAACGTCCTTTAACTGGCAGAAAATTCAGACAGAAACTGACTCTTGGTGGGCGGCCATCTGACGCTGGTAGTTCGGGGGGAGAGAGCAAAAGAGAGCGAGCAACAGAGAAACTGATACAGATATACAGAAATATGATTCATAATAATGAAGTGGGCATGATGAACAGTGGCAATTATAGTAACAATAACGATCAAAGAACTATGATGAGTAATAAAGAAGTAGCAGGGCATAGAGCAGGACCACGGCAGCAGCTGCAACCACGATGCAGTTGCCGCCACAATCCAAGGACATCTGTGAGACGAGAAAAGCACAAGGACTCCGGGCGAGAAGATAAGTTAGTAACATACATTAAAAGATCATTAATGCGATTGCGAGAGCCGCCGTTACAGTTAAGTGTAGCCGTCAAGTTTAGGCACAAAAATGACTCGTTTAGATTAGAAAAAAGTTTGTAGAGCAAGAAGTTGCCTTACATATGTACATAAGGCACCAGAATAGCCTCAAGGAAATGACATCTACTCTGTTGAAAGAATTCTGGTGGAGGATCCCTAGACACACATTTTCAATGCTTCCTACGTCCAAGCGTCATCCACTCGGGATCCACTCATGATGTGATCCCGATGCAGTTATATAGTGTAAATTCTATGAGAATTACAGTTCTGCTTTCTTTTTTCTTTGTTCCTTTGCAATCTTGTGACCCTGTGAATAAGGTATGACATACTGTTATTCAAGGCTCTAGCTAGCTACATAAACATCACTTTGAATTTGGCTATGATTTGCAGTAGGCTAACCTTTTGCATCATATTCTCTCCATCTCTGGAGGTGGTGCAGAAGTCTAGTTTTTCTCTTAGAATACTTGAATTACTAAATGCTGAAAGGTTATTATGGAATTTCTGCCCAACGATGCAACAAAAAATTGTCTTCCCCAGCTTTACATCTATTGCAATTCTGTTGTATTACTTTACCTATGTTATGGTCTATTTTCTCAATTTCATTTCATCCTTTTGGTGTTATGTGCTTTGTGAATGTTGATTATTTCTGTATTTTATCTCAATCATTGTAAGTCTGTTTTATATGTTTCGAAACCTCTATGTTTTTAGTTTTCTTTCTGCTTCTGCTTCCTTGGCTAGCACACTCCTACAAAAGAGAGGCACTGACAGTTTAGCAAATAAACAGCTCTGCAGTGACAATGAGTTATAGAATGTAATGTCTGAAGAATTTACTCTTTTTCCTTGAGTCAAGATTTCCATTAATCCACTCAGTAGTTCCTTCATAATCAATATGTCTTTAAGCACTGAGCAAAGGTGAACCGTTCATGCAAACCAAGCGGTCCACTCAAGAGCTGCTTCGCTCCGTGAGGGATTACTACACAGGAGATATATTTAAGAGTGAGCAAGGTTGCAATTGAGTTTAGCCTTAACTAACAACATTTTCCTATTGTTAACTGAACACAAAAGGCAAGTTCTGAGAGGAGCACTGTCAACAATAAGCTGTTCAAAATCAGGAACCTTGTCAAGGGCAAGAAGAGGTGGTGATTTGTTTTGTACGCCATTACTCCAACCCCCACCCACTGCATCAGTGCTGTACAGCTTTTAACAAGTGCCCTGCGTCACAGCGCATAGACTATTAAGATGATGTTTTTGTGCTGTTATTCATTTGGCATTCACTGTCCCGAACATTGAAAAATGTCTTTTTAAAATGTTTGCTACCAATTTATAAAACAATGGCATTTTTTTAGGTTTTAAATGCCTCCCAGATAAATACATCACATTCCAATTAGAGTGAAATTTCTGCCACAGTAAAATGTTACTTGAGATTAGATAATGTTAGAAATGCTCTTAAATTGTTTCATATAATACACATACATGTGAAGAAATGTCCTATCTGATTGTTGTATCCACGTTACCTCTGCTTATCTAATTACTGAAAATCCATTTTTTTTTAATATTTTTTTTTAAACTTACCCAAATATTTTTTGTGAATCGTATTTAATTACGTATTTAATTACCTACTTAACACATATCATTTTCAGGCGGCGGAGCCAGAAGTTGTAAACATTCAGGGCTTAGCCCAAACCTAGGGGGGTCGGGGGGGCATTTCTGCTTTTCAGCAGCTATATGCACTATTTTCCAAGCCATTTCAGATAATAGAATGGAAAAACATGAAAGTTGCCAATAAAAAAAAAAAACATCCTGTAGATTCTACTTCTTACTTTGTATCTAATTGTTGTCAAACTGTTCTGAAACCAGAGGCCTGTACTACGCGTTCCCATAAAAGAGGCGGTGTTTGCACAGCACGACCAACCGCAGACATCTACCAGAGCCGCATATTTTACATAAGAAGAGGAAATTATAATTCTACATAAATATGAAGAACACAGACATGGTTTTGCAGGCAAACGCAATATGGTCGCTGCTTCCTAAAACAGGAAGGAAAGCTGGCAAAAAAAATAGCCGACGCTGGAGATGCGTAAATCATAGCGCTTATTAAACATTTCCATCATCAGTCAGGACCAAGATCTGACCATAATTACACTTCCATAAACTGTTGTTGCTTTAGCCTAGTATTTCAGTTGCAGCCCTGGCAGTGGGAAGCCACCGTGAGAGCAAATAAAATATATAAAAACATAATTCAAACTGATGTGCGCATTGGCAACACACGGCTCAAGAAGCCGAGCCGATATGTAATTCCCTCCCATTACAATCTATATATTTCATAAATATACCCATCAGGGAATGCTAACGGGGTTGTCGGTCTCTAAATGTTTTAACTTTTATGTGCGCACCCCTTTCTCCCTCTTTCTCTCTCTCTCTCCCCACCCCCCGAGCTCCACCTGGTCTTCTAAGAATGGTGACGCCGTTATCAATCGAGTATTGATTGGTCAGTAGGCGGTGCTTTTACACCGGTTGATCTCTGATCTCCAACATAACCTGCTCCCGACCAGGTTAGGCGTTCAGCATAAGTTACCACGGCGATTGAACCCGATCACAAGTGATCCACCTTCGTAGTACAGAAAACCCTGGGTTGAACCTGAAGTTAGCTCGTTAACGCCAGATCTCACTTCGTAGTACAGGCCTCAGAGCACAACTATAATGTTGAGGATGACTCATTTTCACTCCTGCCACCTAAAAATAGGCTAAATTGTCTGATGTTACTATTTTTAAGTATTAGGAATTATAGGAATATATAGGAATTTGTTGAAACAGCATTACTATTCTTGAAACCAATTTGTGTTGTACTCTGCTGGAGTAGAGTTTACAGATGCTGACCTGTGTTCATCTAATGGAAGCAACACTCAAACAACAACAACAACATCAACAACATTAAACATCAAAATATGCCCTCCAAAACAACATTTATAAGTGTTCTGAAGCCCCTATCAACAGGACAACATCATTTGTCTATGCCTTCCAAAACTGGTACAAATCACTAATCAATTTGCAATGAAGGCTGGTTAGGATTCATGTACAAAAACAACATGGTTACGGTTAGGGAAAGATCATGGTTTGGGTTAAAATAAGTTGACTGTTAATAGGATACAAGAAACAATCAGCAGTCTCCCATGTTAAAGTCTCAAAGTTTTGTTTATCCATTCACCTGACCTCTGTGGTCGACCTCAATCCGTCTACAGTTTGGGGTTGGTGGTGTGGAAGAGGTTTTGGGTGATGAGGCACAAGGGGGTCCAGAGGGTGAAGGGCTGGCTTATGTGAGCCAGGGGTAAAGCCGGGGCTGCTCCAGAGAAGGACGCTGCTGAGGATCTGCAGCCAGACACAGGTGCAACCAACCCGTTCTCACTCCCAACTCGTAAAATACTGCTGCTTGGTCAGTGGCTCTCAGAGTCAAACAACACAGGACTTTCACCCAAGAGACCAGAGGCCTGTACTGCGAAGCAAGATTTGGCGTTAACGAGGTAACTTCAGGTTCAACCCACGGTTTTCTGTACCACGACGGTGGATCACTTGTTACCGGGTTCAATCGCCATGGTAACTTATGCCGAACACCTAACCTGGTCGGGAGCAGGTAATGTTGGCGATTAGAGATCAACTGGTGTAAAAGCACCGCCTACTGACCAATCAATACTCGACTGAGAACGGCGTCACCGCAACCGGTGAAAATTAGGACGGTAAGATCAGGCGGAGCTCGGTGCGCGGAGAGGGGGAGAGAGAGGGAGCGAGGGGGAGAGAGGGATGCGCTCATAAAAGTTAAAACATTTAGAGACCGACAACCCCGTTAACATTCCCTGATGGGTATTTTTATGAAATATATAGATTTTAATGGGAGGGAATTACAAAGGCTATCGGCATATTGAGCCGTGTGTTGCCAATGCCCAAAGCGGTTTGAATTATGTTTTTATATATTTTATTTGCTCTCACAATCGCTTCCACTGCCAGGGTTGCAACTGAAATACTAGGCTAAAGTAACGACAGTTTATGGAAAGTGCACAAGTGTAATTATGGTCAGATCTTGTTGTGCCTGACTGATGGGGAAGTGATATTAATAAAGCGTTGTGATTTACGCATCTACAGCATCGGCTATTTTTTTTGCCAGCTTTCCTTCCTGTTTTAGGAAGCAGCGACTGTATTGTGTTTTGCCTGTAAAATCGTGTCTGTGTTCTTCATATTTATGTAGAATTATAATTTGCTCTTCTTATGTAAAATATGCGGCTCTGTAGATGTTTGCGATTGGTCGTAACATGCAATCACCGCCTCTTTTATGTGAACGCGCGTGTCGCTGGATTGGGAAACCCTGGGTTGATTGAACTAGTTGTTAACCACCGTCGCGACACAGCTTATGCGGGACCGCGGTTGTTAGGTTAGGTCGATCGATCTAGATCGCGTAGATCTTGATTCGTAGTACAGGACTCTGGGTTCTTGTCCCGCATGTCACTGAATCATACATTATGTAACCCCACCCATGATTTTTTCCTAAACCAAACTGCAGTGTTGTAGTCGAGACCACCCAAACCGAGACTAAGTCATCACCAAGACCAGAGTGTATCGAGACCGAGACATTGAGGGTTTGAGACCGAGTCAAGACTAAGACCAAGGCAGGGCGAGACCGAGTCAAGACCAAGACCAGATTTGTGTTAGACAGCCACAGCTTCTTCTCCTGTCTCCCGCATTCACTTTCTTTGGAGTGTGTGTAAAGGGGGCAGGGAGAGGGGGGTTTAAGGAAACAACTGTTAGTCAAATGTAAGTCAAGTTATTGGTTGCATTTGCAAGTTTTAACACATAGGCATAAATCAGACAATGCACAGGCGAAATTTAGTGAAATCCCTGCAGTTGGGGTCTTGACCGGTCTTGAAATAAAATCCTGAGTCCTCTTTATCCAAGACCGAGACAAGACCAAGTAAAAATGCAGTCGATTCCGAGACAAGTTTGAGACCTTCAAAAATCAGTCTTGAGACCTAGACCGATCTCGAGTACTACAACACTGCCTAACTGTCCCGTCCTTGTGCCGCATGTCAGATAAATGTACGTCCCGACCCAGAGTGTCAAAAAGTGACGGCAAGAGTCCCGACCAAGCACGTCTAAATATGACGCCAAAGGGCTAGACGCGAGTCCTGAGAGCGTCAATTAGCGACACCAAGAGTCAGATTGTGTGTGCCTGTGCAGCATGTCGTACAGGACCACTCTCAGTTGCCACACTGTGGTGGGACCGGACCTGTAGGTCCAGCCCTGCTACAATAAAGCAGCTGAGGCCGAAGTCAAAAAGTCGCAAGCATGAGACATCGGCGCTGTTTTCAATCAAGATGTTTTCCACCTTGTCTCAGTGAAAGATATTTTTGGATTGCAGCTCCCTGGCTGCTTCCATCAGCTGCTCAGAAAAGGTCTGGCCTCCTCTTTCACCTCCATGTATTTAAGGAGGACAATGGAGAGGAATGGACGTTCCAAGACCAGGATGCGCTCCTGGTCCAGATCATATTATGCGTTCCATTTACCTTGGAACTCGGATGCTGGAGCTTGGAATGACGTCACACCCGAGTTGAAGGCGCTTCATTTACAAGCTATGTAAAGCTATTTTTCATTGTGGGGTTAGCTCTAGCCAGGTTAGCCATTGTTAGCAATACCAGTTAATAACAACACATTATGCAGTTTTTTGTGCATACAAAAAGCGTAACAACATGTCAACAGAAAGAAGTTGGACAGGACTGTGTGTACGACTGATTTAGTGAGACACATATAAGACAAAAGTGCTAATGACTGTATGTTACTACAGCTTTCACTACTGTTGACGCAAGGATTTTGAGCTCGGGGTACTCTGACTTGTCCGGTTGTCCGACTTTCCAACTCGGAAATCCAAGTTAAGGGCGCGTGTTCCCAAAATTGACCTCGGAAAATCCGACCTCCGAGCACAAATAGAACACACTAATTATAATACAGTAGGGAAATGGCTGCCGATTTCCCGACTGATCCTTCTGCTCCACAGGCCGTCTTTATCATGACAGCCACCTCAAGAGGGAACATCCTCCTTTCCTGAGTGACACCATTACAGATGACATCTCTTTCTAGGTATGTCTCCATTTTCCATCTTACTCTAACAACATCCTCCAAGCTCAGAGGTCCTCTGCCTCTTCCTCAGCCCTCTTCATCTCTTCTTCTGGTCCCTGTTCTTCCAGAGTCAGACTCAGAGACCCTCTTCCTCTTCTGTGGTGTGTCTTGGTCAGCACTGATCTTTCTCTTTCCGCTCCTGGTCGTGACATCACTGGGCTCTGTGCTGCTGCTGTTACCTCTATGTTTATTAATTTACTGGCCTCAAGTATTTCCATTTTATACTACTTTATACTGCTACTCTACTACATTTATGTGACAGCCATGAACTAGTTAGTTTCCTTATAAAGATTTTACACAAAACATATAATGATCTTGTAATACATTATTATAATAGACAGCGGTAAAAGAAGTACTCAGATCCTTTAATGAAAAAGGATAGTTTGGATATTTTGAAGTGAGGTTTTATGAGGTAACCATCCATAGTCAGTCTACAGTAGATGGCTGTCGGCATGCCTCCAATTTGGAGAAGCAGACAGGAGTACCATCAGGAAGCTAAGCAATGTGCTGCTGTGGACAGGTGGCAGTCCACAGCAGTCATATTTACATTTATATTTTTACTTAAGGATCTGAGTACTTCCGCCACCAGTGGGATTAACTTCATGTGGAACTGCAGCTTTTCTCCCAGAAGCTGGAGAATGAAGAGTTTTAAACTCGTTCTCACAATCCATGTGGATGATGAACAAGGTGTGAACACGATTACTTGGTAGTAAAGAGCGAGCCAACACTTCTGCGATTGTTTAGTGTTTGGGATTTCTGACACAGAATGTTCTAATGTGTTGTATTATGAGCTCATCATTATCATGTTTTTGGTATGCTGCTATGAGACTGTGTGTGTGTGTGTGTGTGTGTGTGTGTGTTTATTTGAATACATTGATTTTCAAACTAAAAGTTATGGTTAAAATAACCATTAATTAATTGATTACATAAAAGAAAGTTAAATAATCACTTTTCTTTTAATTGTCGGGGGGCGGGCAATAAGCATAAAAACTTGCTCAAAGGCAATTCATTAGGGGAAAACAAAAGTCACTGCCAGCACTGTTATTATTAGCCCACAGTACTAATATTAGATTCCTTGTGACGCGTTGCGGACTATATTGTTCCTGCACCACCTGCCTTGTAGGTCAGACTTAGCTGACTAATTTGGCTGCATTTCTCTTCCCGCTGAAGAGATGATACTGGGGAGTCTACTATTGTGTGTAAGGAGTAGCACTAGAGTTAGGGCTGGGTACATAATTGAATACTTTTTAGGCACCGACTGAATTGCCTCCACAGTATCGAGTATCGAAAAATGCCTCGTCATTCAATACCCAATTTCAATAACTAAGGAGCTAATAAGCACGAAGCATGCTTCTACCAAGATCTAATAATGCTGCTGATTGGCTGACGTTACACGTCGTGGAGATACGGGGGGAAAACTCTACGTTACACAGACATGGGGCTCACGTAGTAGGAGCTGAAAATAAATAAAGGATTTGTGCCGGAATGTTGTAATTTCTTTTTGTTAAAATGGATTTTTATAAAATTGGTATTGAAAAAAAGTATTGAACAGGAGCCGGTATCAAAGTCATAGTATTGGTATTGGTACCGGTATTGGAACTTTTTGAACGATACCCAGCCCGACTTACTTCTGTTTTTACATGGTATGCAAAAGTTTGGACACGCTTTCTCATTCAATTGAATGGAAAAGCGTGTCCAAACCTTTGACTGGTACTGTACAGTACAGTACATTGCCTGAATTTGTAATACCTTGTGGTTCAGTCATTTAAAAAAAGACACCACTGTGTCAGTCAGTGGTTAAAACATACCAGCAGGGGGCACGAGTCAATAAGAAAATTCACAGATATGATTTATTACCCTCTTCAAACAATCCATCATTCATTGTAATGCTAAGCCAGGTCAGTTGATGAATTCATTTTCTTCAATACATTTTAAGAAGCTGTATATTACTGTATATGGATCAGAGAGATAGATAAGGATATTTTTTTCTGTTTTGACCTTGTAGGACGACACTGAGGAAAACCCCCTGCCATGTCTGCTTTCTCTCCGTTCCATTGTAGTCGTTCTATTTAATTTCCCTTTTCTAAGTGGTTTGTTGTGGTTGCGCCCTGGCTTGCTCAAGGACAGACATGAGGACACTGAATGCAGGCTGTTTAGCACAAAATCTCACAATTCTTCTTTTCTCATTGTGACATGATGCCCCGGCGCTCTCACCTGTTCACACAGCTCTGTTCGGAAGGTTCAAATTAGCCAATTAGTAAAATATGAAGGTTGTGGCTGTGTATCATAGTTGGAAGCCAGGCCTTTTTTGGAGGATTTCAAAATTGTTTTACTGGTAAGGCCAATAATGGGATCAGTGGTATTTGGTTATGTTTTCAATGATATGAGGGGATTTATATGGACGATTATTACTGTCAAAATGATTGGAAATGCCACAAACGTTAATCAATCTTTAGTTAAAAGCACACAGGGACAGATCCATATCACAAGCCAGGGTTTGAAGACAGAACCCTGATTTCATGCGTGCTTTGTTTAAAATAGGTAAATAGATAAAATATAGTGCCATTGATGAACCAAAAAATCATAGTGCAATGATACCGTCATACAACATTTTTTGCGGAAGCATAAATCAGCCTTGGAGGTCATACTACTGTTATGTAATACTGTGGGTTTTTTTTACAGTCATGCATGGCAAATGAGAAAGTCTCAGGACCATGCTGGGAAGTAGCCTGACTCTGCAAAGCAGGCAGGGTCCAACAGAATGACACTTCACTCAAAGGTCAAAACCTGTAAGTCTGCATAGAATGAACCCAAACTGCCAGAACTAGAGCGAGCAGAGAAGCTAGCACTAAGGAAGCCACACTGCTTGCTCAAATCTCTCTCTGGTAGAAACAACATATCTCTTACACTCACTCACAATTCTGTCCTTTCATGATTGGAACCAAAGATCCGGCCCCCGCTTCCTTTCAAATCAAGCGTATTGAGTACTTTTTCATTTTCATTTCCAATATACTTGCTCAATAGTTTCATCATTGATGAACTTAGCTCTAACCCTTGTGTTGTCTTCCGTTCGGCCACTCACTTGTTGTCCCACCGGGTCAAACCTTTATCTGACGTTTGAGTCTCTTTTTTTCGACAGTTTAGGAGCTTTTTTTCAATGTATTTGGCGCAATTTTTGACATTTAACACTTCTTTTCACTACCATGTATGAACACCACTTGTAGAGGCTAATCCCAAGCTTTAAGCCCCTGAGGTGCTCTTCCACGGGTAGAGTAATTGACGCACTTTTTACCTTTTTGATCAATAAAAGTCATATTTGCAGTTAACACCATTGGTTCCATTTATTTACATGAGATATTAGTTGGTTTTCCAGACAAATTGCTGCTTGTGTATGCTTGTGTGGTGTTGGTGTGCGGGTGTCTGTGTGTCCGTGTGGTCAAAAACTGTATGTGCTTCCGGGTTGCACCTGAGGAACCAAAGATTGGTTATCCTATTTATACCAAAAGCACTAATTGGCTCCTACACCACTAATACCAACTTATTACCACTAGTTTTACACTTCTTTTTGGATTCGTGGTCAATAAACATAATTTATAGGAAATTATACCTAGTTCTTGAGTTAAAAAAATGTATTATGTAGACTAATATTAAAGGAGGGATAATCACATATGTCAACGTTCAGTCGAAATACTGTTTCAATTTTTTTTCTCCAAATGCTAACATTCTTTATAAAACACCCTAAAATTCAATGAAAGTAGAGATCCGATCTGTTGTTGTACTTGTGACGCCATTGTATGGAATCATCCATGTTAGTTTTGGGTTTCAAAAATAGGTTGTTAAAAAGAAACCCATATTTGTAATATAGAATTTTTGAAAACAGGTCAAATTAGACCCGGAGACAACAAGAGTTAAATGCAAATAATTTATTTTTCCTACAGAAAACATTTTAAAGGTAGTCGGTGGAGTTTCACGCTATACCACTGATTGACAGTTGGTGACAGTAACGCATCGACACTTGTGCACCGTGTGCCAACAAAGGCAGTGAAGAAGAAGACGGCTTGCAAGCAAACAAACACAGATGTAAACAATGGATGGTTTAAAATATTTGTTTTATGAGATTAACAATAATTCCAAATACATTTTGGTGAGAAACACTTACTAGAAACATAATGTTTGCTTGTTTACAAGAGCACTCCACAGGGCTGCCAGTCATGTATTGCGGTAAACAAAATCTGTATTTAAAATAGTACATATATCAGTATTTGAGATGTTAATTACAAAAGAATCTAAAGAAATATATGTATACAGCTTTGTTTTTGTGTTGTCAGAGAAATTCATCCTGGAAAACAGTGTTGAGAAAGCTTCTAATATGGAAATCTGACTTTAGTTGCATTTGTCCTGCTTTCATTTTTCAGTTTCGTGACGTCTGTAGAAGGCAGAATAGATTGTTTAAATAGCAACAACCTTGTCCAAGTATGAACTTTTGGGGAACTGAGCTTTTATCTATCTGTTTTCACTACTGATTACTGCATTCATTGTGGACTTCATATCATAGGAGGGCTGATTCCTTTTCATTTTTAATGTCATGGTAAATTTTATCATTAAGACGGCGATGGAAAAAAAAACGGAACTTTTAACAAATACTGGGTTTCTAATTTTTAATTCTTTACTATATAAATTGAGGAGCTGTGCTGCTATGGTTTAGTAGTAATTGTTGTAAACAAAAGGTGGTATGAATAAAGACTCGTTGCAGGGGGTAGGAAGATAACATGACACAACAGAATTGGCTGTAAACTAGGGTAAAATGTTTTGGAAAATAGTACAATTTTGGGCTGATGTCTTCTAATTAACCATTTCAGACTGGATGTCCACTCAGTGGGTGAGAAAAAGGCTGTGTGTCATCACAAATGTGGAGTTTGCTGTGCATCGTGTTAAGCAGGGAACACACATCAGCCGGGTCGCAGGGCATTAATTGATGGCTATGGCACACACACTGAATGCATCATACAGAGAGAAGAACTATAAGGAACAGTAGCCAGGATGTGTTGATCCAGGGAGTGAAGGTGATTTTTTTTTGTTGCTATGTGTCAACTCTCCAGGCTTTTCTGGAGAGTTGACACATAGCAACAAAAGAAGTACAGTATACCAGCGGCATATCCTGACGAGCTGACGTGGGTCAATGTCAGCATCAGCATTCATTTGGGGTTGGGTTTCTTGATGAACAGGGCTTTAAATTGACACCCGCCAACCCCCCCAAATTACCAAAACTTTGGCAGGTAACATTGTAAACTTACAAGCCAATTTGGCCGGTAATGAATGAAGCGAACAACACTGCGTTTGTTTGAACGGCAGGCTGCAGAAAACAAGTCAGTGTTTCCAGATTGGTCTGTTTTCTGCCATGAATTTGGGTATGTTTGGCTTGGAAAACGCAATCTTTATCTGGCAACAGTGCTCGTAGTACTAATCCTACATTTCCCATGAACATTATGTTCTGGCGTTTCATATTACCGTTGGCTATGTGCCTAGCGTGCGCAGTATTGATTACAAGCTACGCTGTACCGGAGGAGACAAACGGAATGGCGCGAAACAAACGTTTATTGCTGTTTTAAGCCCCCAACGTCTCCTTCCAGGCAGCGCTGCCTAGGATTAGGCAATCGTTATGGTTATGGTTACGGTTAGGTTTAAGTGCCTTGAAGTCAACGGTCGCAGCGCTGCCTGGAAGGAGACATTGGGGGCTTAAAACACCATTGAGCGAAACAAACCAGAGGAGCTGAAAAGTAAAGTTAGTTAGGAAAAACAAAATTTGGCTAGTGGCTTATTGGCTGGTAACTTTAAAAATCTACTAGCCATGTTGGCTGGTGATCAAAAAAGATTATTTAAAGCCCTGTTGATGAATGTTGAAGTCCAACGTTCACTTCTAGCTCTGGTTTGTCTCCACCAACTCCTGGGAAAAAGATGTGGCTGTTTTCTGCTTGATAGTCTACTTTCTTCCCTCGGTTGTTGCTAACTTTGGTTAATGGTAATTATACTGCATGTATATAGCACATTTATATACACAAACCGGGTATCAGTGTCTTGCTCAAAGACACTTTTGGCATGTGGACAGACAGGACAGTCTGTGGCAATTGCTACAAGCAGTGAGACAGAACAGTAATGTGCATGGGCAAAACCTAAACCAATGTAAATGTACATTTCACGGTATGTTACTGGTTTAATGTTATACAGGATCATACTGTAAATGGCAATGCATTCTGGGAGAAAATAAAAATATTACAACACTATCTGCGGATGTTACAGATTACAGGTATTTACTGTTAATACCAATGCATCGGGAATTACACTGCAGCCAGTACATTACTGTAAATTCAAATAATACAGTAAGAAACGATTTGTCTATTAACAGTAGACGTCCTTACGTCCTTATTTCCTTAAATGATAATGTGCTTAACATTTAAAAACAGCATGCAAACTGTAAATAAACTGCTGCCAGTATATTACTGTAAATGTACTGTGAAAAGTTGAACAGTGTACAATAGGCTAAAAGCTCCATAGAGCTGTAGAGTTCTGCGTTAATTCTTTATGTCTGCACAAATATTTTTTTTTACATTGCACAAGGCCATTAGTTTCAGTATTTAATTGGGTGATTCACTGTGTAATTCTGATCTAAGTTTAGCACTATCATCAGGTAAGACTACAAATTTATTTAATTTTATTTTCTTTGGCCAATAAGATAATTCTGTCTCCAGAGCATCTCAGCCTGTTTGCATAAATTATTTAACATTGTTGTGGAAGCTGTGCTTCTGCTTAAGTGTGATATTAGATAGGCCATGTCTCTTTATAGTTCAGTTGATGATTATTTAACATTTAACATTTCTGTATTATTCACAGGAGAGAAGACGGCAGCAACAAGGGATCGTCAAGCTTAATCTTACAAATTGTGGACACATTCTCCACAGCATAGAAACTCATAATCCTGTAGCTTTCACCCAGAGTGATTGCAGCGCTATCTTCTTTTATCCACAAAGATCCTGCCACGCCAGCAGAAAATGGTTGTTGTGTGTGTGTGTTTGTGTGTGTGTGTGTGTGTGTGGGGGGGGGGCAAAATTAACAAAATATAAATGATGAAGTCAAAACACGAGCCAGGCCTAAGCCCTTCCCCTTTATTTATTTTACAAATATATCTGAAAGACAGAGACAGAGCTTGTCTGATGCTGGGGCTTCACTGACCTGTAGCCACAGCACACTCGCAAAACAAAACCGTGCCGGAGACAAACAGCAGATAGGCCATATTTCTTGGCCCCAGTGACAGAGGGGCCCGGCTCAGCGGGGGCCTCCTGATCCAGTCAGCCTGGCTTGTGGTCTGGCCTGTGCTCCCTAATAGTCAGATGAACACACATAAGCTAATGGAGGACCTTGCAGTGACTATGGGAGGTCATGGGTGGGACATATTGATAGATAGAAGCTCTCCCTGTATGCACTCTCTGCTGAGCAAACAATCTGATGGCAGAGATGTGCTGCGCAAGTTTTTTTTTTTCCAGAGGCGGGACAACTTTGACAGGGGAATGGGTTTACTTAGATTGCTAATCTTTGCATTAAGCTGTTATAACTACCCAAATATAGCCTATGATAAATATTCATTCAAACTTGATTTATCCTCGAGAGATCATTGAGGGGCGACCCTGATTTTCAATGCCATCGAGTCAGCTTACTGAGACAAATACAGAAACAGAAGTACAACACAGAAAGTACAATCACAGGAAATACAGAGAGACAATAAAACATTCAGAATTGAAAAAATATTTGATAAATAAATTAGGATAATAGGGATGCAAAAAAGAAAATACAAGTATGTACAGCAGTTAAAAGTAGGTTTGCAGATTTAAAACCAGATTTCTAAATTGTTCAAGAGGCACAATTATAGAAATTGTATAAATAAATGTGTCAATGTTGGAAATGAAGCAATGACTGATTATTAATAACTGACAGGACATTATTGTATTTTAAATGTACAGTCATCATTCATTTAAATTGATTATATCATAGGAAATACATGTACTCTCTCAGGGTAAGTGTATAACCTTAATATATAGCCAACACTCATGATTATTGATGATGATGCCACATATCAATTACTGTAAGTAGCATTATGCATACACAAACTGCTGCAGAAAGGCCTCATGGACCCTTAAAAGCATGACCCACATGCACACAAAACCATACATGGGATTATAGCATTTATTTCAAATCTTTCTAATAAGTCATAGGTTTTTGTAATGAGACAGTCCCAGTGATGAGGCCTATTCACCAACAGGGGGTGCCAAATTCAGAATGTTCTTTTTTCTACTTGTATAAAGCATGCACACTTGCACTTACCCCTACTTCTGACCTGATATTGCACATACAAATCTATCTGAAAGACCCTTATTGTTATGCTGTATATATGTATGATCCATGCTGCTAACCTGATCTTTGGCATTGCATATTGTATATATTTTGGATTTGCATTGTATTCTCATTTTTAGGTTGCAGCTCTTTCCTACTTTGCATTGCAACTGCTGCACAGCAATTTCCCTCAGGATAAATGTTCTATCTTGAAATATCATTTAGCTTTTTGATTGTATTGTCTTGTTTGATAAGATAAGATAAGATAAGAACCCTGTAATGTTACATTACATTACAATGACAACAACAAAATTGTGAATGCCCCTGCCAGCGGTGCTTTAACGAAACTATATTGCACACATCAATAAAATGAATGTATGAACAATAATAAAATACGATAAAATGTGAGAAATGGGGTGCAGAGTCATTATGTGTGTGTTTTTTTGCCTTTACAGTCAACATCAAGGCATGTGGCACATGGTAATTGTTGCCAGGGCCTGGATCTTACCCATTTACAACTTCGTCCACCCTGACAGATTCATGTATCTTTAGCATCTTTGTCAAGTACTGTGAGAGGGATTTAAGAATATCTTTTTAGTGCAGATTTCTCATATGGGAAGTTGTAAACACTTCCCTGGTTGATTAAAATTATTACCCAGGGGCCTGTGGAGGGACTTTAGTTGTTTAGTTGATTTAAAAAAATTTATCTATTAGGGCACTTTATGTTTTTTTTTATTGGATAGCCAAGTAGAGAAGTGACAAGAGATGAGGGGAATATACCCCTTCACCTTTTCCTCCTAACATTGTGGTGAAATGAACGCTGGAGTAAATGGTTAGAGGAACTGAATTTGATCCTTAAATGCAATTTAATCTGTCCTCAGTTTCAGGATAACAGCAAAACGACCTAGAGATTTCCGAGAAATTTCAGCAACATACCAGGACGTAGCATAACAATTTTATTCCTCCAATAAAAGGTTTTAGAGAAGAGGTCAGATTTGATAAATGAGCTCCTTTGGCATCTCTTATCCACTATCAATCCATCTCTAACGTTAACAAAGCAGTTTGGGTTGCCTATAGCAGGGGTCTTTAATGGTTTTTTTTTTTTTTTTTTAAACCAAGGACCCCTTAAGTGAAAGAGAGACGGAACAAGGACCCTCTACTACATATATTTTATAAAATTGAGTTGCATATTAAACTGGGCCTACAATAACGTGTGGGCGGCCTAAAGCCTTTATACCTTTTTAGTTTATAATATACTAAGCTGTTAACTAGTGCTGTCAAACGATTAAAATATTTAATCGCGATTAATCGCATTGATGCCATAGTTAACTCGCAATTAATTGCAATTAATCGTACATTTTTATTATTCTAAATGTCCCTTGATTTCTTTTTGTCCCATTATTTCTTCTCATTTTAATGCTCTTATCAACATGGAAAAGTGGATCGGCTTGCTTTGTGCAAATGTTTTTTTTTGTGTGTTTTTAGTGTAGTGTTCGATTTCACACTAACATTCTCACACGGAGCAAATAATCTCTCACACAATGTGACGGCTTTGACGAGGGGGCGGAGAATTGGCATCAGCTGTGTGCTTGGCCATCAAGTGGTATTTCAGACTGGACGTGCTGCGATCATAGCTCAGTTCGAGCTACAAACGACAAAACACACAGATCACTTTGGTCTTGTCAATGGAACCATTTGGCAACTTTTTAAAAGTAAACTTTCCATTCAGAATCTTATTGGCATCCATTTCGGCATCTCACGCTCACCATCCACTCAAAACGTAACGTTAGCCTACTGCTCTTTGGCCGGCTCGCAAGTGTGTGCGGCGTGCCTGTTGTTTTTTTTCTGGTCTAGCTAGCTCCGGTGTGGTGTTGTAGTTTTTCTAACGTTACTAGTTGTTGCAACAGCATGTGAAAAAAACTACAAAGTTTGCTAGGCCAAAAAGAACGTTAATCTCACAATAAAAAAAATAGTTGTTTTAATGTTTTAATGTTAAACATACATGTGGCACAGTGAATCTTTTTATTAACTGTATCTGTGGATGGCTACCTTAGCGACTACCTTCAGGGTTTTTCCCCGCCATTGTAATGTTTAGGTATAGCACATGAGCCGTTTTGGGCAGCACCTAAGCCAAATGAATGTAACTAAAAATACTTTTCTCAGATCTAATGATTGTAGTAAGACTTCTTTGTCTTTAAAGTGGCTATATGTAACGCTCAGTTTGTGTTTATTTCAGCAGCCCCTTTGGACAAAAGCGCTAGTGTTTTTACCACGCCTGCTGTCGTAAAGGTCTTTTCTTTACGGTGCTGTATTGCCCACTGTAGATTACTGAGTTAGTGTTCCCGGGAGGTCATACAGACGCGATGAATGTTTTGCTTAGACAGAAAATCACTAATTTACAATAATAGAATATGTTGCAGATGCATCGTTGCATTTCAATTGTTGCATACGGTAACTTCGCCTACTTTGGATGTCTCGTGGGCTAAACCTGGTAACACTGTCACTGTGTCACGAGCCAAAGGATTAAGAGTTTGTTGTAGCAACCGACGGAATATAACTTAGATTAATGTAGTGCATTCCATGAAACCCAAGGATGCTTTACACAAGCACAGGGGGACAAGGAAAAAGAAAATAGTAAGCCAACACAAACACGGAGTAAAAGGAATAAAACGTCCGCGCGAAATGGAAGGGGGACGTCATTCAATGTCGGCTACTGACGTACAACCACATCGCGCATTGTAGTTATACAAGTTATTTCATGAATGAAAAAGACCTATATTACATACCTGACTGGATACACTAACACAGGCTTTTCCTGTGTTACAAGGAAATCTGTGACCCGTCAGAATGTGTTACTGTAGCGCCGTCTGCCTGCCGCAAATCATTTTGTGACTTTGCGGGAAAAATTGGACACGGGCAGAGGCATTTATAAAAACTATATAAAAGTAGCGCTCTTTTCACATGTAGTCTTGTTTGCTGTTACATGTCATTTATAATCATCAGATGGAAAATTACAGTTTCAGAAACATTTAAAAGTTACATATAGTCACTTCAAGCTTTTTGAGTGCTGTATTTACGATGTGCTCTAGCTTTTCCAACGTTTCAGACACAGATGGTGTGATAATAACGGTCCAAAATGATGTGAAAAAGAGACGCAAAACTACCACAAAAGGGCAAAAAGCGACTACAAAGAGACGCCACATGACCACAGAGACCCAAAAACAACCCCAAAGGAAACAGACATGACCAAAAAGAGAGACAACACGGCTACACAGAGACACAACAACCCACAAAGAGAGACTAAATGTATGGGGAAACAGCATTATTTATTGAAAAAGTTAACATTTTCTTGAGGAAGGACGCCTAAACACTGTGCTAAATAAGCGCACCTAAGTCTTCCGCAAAGCTAGGGAAAACACTGATATTACGCACAGTATAGGCCAGTAAGTAATGGAAGATATACTTCAGAGGCCCATCCTCTGTGAGGCCTAATTGAGGTATTATTTACAGTAGGTTAAGCGTCCACTGGTACAAAGGTTTGCATGTGTAAGATACAGTGGTGGAAGAAGTGTTTAGATCCTTTACTTAAGTAATAGTCCTGCATTGAAAATGTTACTTAAGTAAAAGTATGTACCTAAGTATCATCAGGAAAATGTAGTTAACGTAAAGAAAAATCCAAGGATCCAAACAGTTGTGTGCTTAATGGTCTAATAATTTCAGCTGGACTTGTAGCCCTGTATACAGTTGGGTAGTTTCATTTATAATAAAACGTCAGATTTTATAAACTACATGTGTTTTGTGTGCAAAAATCTAAATGTGTAAAGTAACTAAAGCTGTCAGATGAATGTAGTGGAGTAAAAAGTACAATATTTCTCTCTGAAATGTAGCGGAGTAGAAGTAGAAAGTGGCATGAAAAGAAAAGACTCAAGTAAAGTACAAGCACCTCAACATTTATACTTAAGTACAGTACTCGAGTAAATGTACTCAGTTACATTCCACCACTGGTAAGAATCAGAATCAGAAAAGGTTTTATTGCCACAATAAGTTACACTTATGTTTGCCTTGGTGAAAGGTACACAAACAAACAAACAAACCTATTAATATGAAATAAACAATAAATACAGAAACAAATATATACAAAATAACTATTGCATAAGGAAGAAGAGGCTGAACAGGTTGAGTGCAGCATGTGCAAATAATATATAATATGTGCACATATAAGACATTTTAAGGTTATGAAAGGGTTATCTAGAACAGGGGTCTTCAACGTTTTTTAAGCCAAGGATCCCTTAACTGAGAGAGAGACGGAGAAGGGACCCCTTAATACATACATGTATATTGTGTAATATTAAGTTGCACTGGGCCTACAATAACATGTAGGGCGGCCTAAAGCCTTTATACCTTTTAAGTTCATAGAATACTAAGCAATTAAAATACAAAATAAGAAATTGTTGGCATGATTTATTTATATTTATATTTTATTAAAATCATGTTTTAATGTTAAACATACATGTGTCACAGTGAATCCTTATCTGTGGAAGGCTGCCTTGGTAACTACATTACCTATGGGCCAGCAAGCCTTTGATTAATGTTTTCTTTTCACAAACAGATGATTTATATTTCCTAATAATATGTTGGATTCATGTTAAGACATTTTAGCATTCAGCTGAATGGACATTCGCAGGACCCCACCTCCTCAAGGACGGCCAGGGGGGTCTGGAAAAATTGGAGAGTGATGGTCCTCAGATCAGGAGGGAGCGGAGCCCAAAGATAGAGAAACCTTCACTTTACTGCAGAGATTGAACCCAGCTGACAGGAATCAAAGACGCAAGTGCATGGATTTGGACGTTTCAGGTTGACTCATCTCTCTGTTTCCTGTCTTCAACCCCCCTTGTCATCCATTGCCAGACTTTCCTCCACAGCGTTGCGGAGGAGGGTCTGGCTAGTCCACTCAGCATTCCGGGATGGGAGAATAACGTACTCTGGTTTATTGGCATTTCTTTAAACCAATCACAATTGTCTTGGGGCGGAGCTAAGCATCGGACGGCGCAACGGTGCCTCTGCAAAATAGCCTCGGGGAGGAACTTGTTTTGGTGGAACGTGTGTACGTTCAAAAGTTGTTTTAGTCGTGCAACAGAAAACTCAGATTGGACAGATAGTCTAGCTAGCTGTCTGGATTTACCCTGCAGAGATCTGAGGAGCAGTTAACCGTAGTCCTCAGAAATCCACCAGGGTTTACAACGCCAACACAAAGAAAGAGAAGGGTAACGGACATCGGCGAAAAGAGGGACATCTGGTGGAATTTCCAGCGGCAACAGAGCAATCCCTGGGGTGGAACATTGTGGATATAGATAGTGGGGGGGTACCCCCACCCCAATAATTAAAACTGACCGGGGTAATGAAGTCAATGAGTTTAAACGCTGTGGCAAGCAAATATTCGTTGTTAAGATCTGCATTATTCCTAAATTATCCGATTATGGATTATGTCGATTAGAATTATTATCCCTGTATATATATATATATATATATATATATATATATATATATATATATATATATATATATATATATATATCCGCCTATAATGTGTCCCCCGTAATGTTGAAATAAACGTTTTCGCTAGACAGGTGGAGATCTCAACAACCCCCCCCAAAGTTACGCCATTATAACACAGTAAGTGTAAGTTTGTTCCACTTAATTTACATAGCACTTTTAAAAACATGCAGTTACAAAGTGCTTCACACACATGCACAATACATATGAAGAAATACAAAATAAAAATGTTATTTAAAATACAGCATAAAGTGCAGCCCTTAACACGAAGGCTAATGTATAAAGGTGGGTTTTTAAAAGATGCTTAAAACTGTCCAGAGACTTGAATGATTGAATAAATGAATAGTTTTTATTTCAAACAACATAAAACAAAACAAAAAACGAGACACATATTTCACTTCAAGACAAAGCAAGAATAAGCAGAATAAATAAATACTCTTGTCTGAAAAGCAGTAGGAAGAAGCTAAATGCTTTTCGGGTCCTATACCCTTTATGGAAATGTCCATACCATTATCAAAGTGTTTTCAATCTATTGTTTTTTAATAAAACAACCATACAACCCTATAACCGAAAACATTGTGAAAATAAAATTAAAAAAACAGCAGATGAATTAATAGATCAAGTTACTATACCATCATTTCTTAATTAGGTGTCCAAGCCCGAGGGGGCTGGGATCTCGCATATGCAAGGCAACCCGGATCCCAATACCAGCGGTGCTAGGAACCCTACTGTAATTGCAAAGATGATTATTATTATTCTTTTAATTTTTCCACCACTAAAAGTGTCGCTACACCCTAAACTGTGCGTGGTGGGGCGGTGCCATTTTCAGGACTGGTCCAGAACCCAGCAAGGACCTCGGACACAAACATTTTTTATTTATTCATTTTATTTGTTAGGGACCATGTACAATTTTTTAACATAAATGTTGCCATTTGATGCATTGTACCAGAGTTAGCCTTAAGCTAATTTTCATCTGCAGTCCCTAGGCAGGGCACAATTTAAATCCAACAGTAAAAACATGACATGATCTAACAAAACAACAAGACAGATCACAAATCTTACATCAATATGATGCACATTGTGACACACACACACACACACACACACACGCACACACACACACACACACACACACACACACACACACACACACACACACACACACACACACACTTGTTCAGCAATATTTTTGAAAAACAAAAAAAATAAAAGAAATAAAGCAATATGTTAGTTGACACACTTCTGCCACTAGGTGGTGTTATAGCAGAAAATAACCTGCGTTTTGCCTATAATAAAACAACGCATTCTCATGAACGGGTCCGTATGATATCTTACGAAAATGTATGCACACCAAAACGTATGATATCCCACGAAATTAGGAGACTGCCAGCTGGCTACGAGTTCCATGACGCCAAGCGGCAGTTGCTAGCTGTTTAAGCCGCTACAGAGCTTCGCGACGCGGCTACAGACCTCCGCCGAATATTGGGCTTTTTAACCTTAGAATTTCTTTCCACCGAACCGAACCCTACGCTTGCACTACGCTGGTCGACGTAATGACGCTGCCGTTGATTACGGGAAGGTGTTTACGTAGGTAGACCGTTCAATGCAGTAGGCTGTGAGAAAGTGAAAATGGAACTCAAATGAATGAACTGAGCAGAAAAAGTGTTGTTTGGCCGTACTTTCAGTCAAAAGAAGGCCATTCAAGTCCAGCTACATGTTTAATCTGCAATGCCGATTTGTCTCGTGGTGGCGAGGACCCTAAACAATACACAACATCGCTGCTGTTAAAACATTTGCGTATGAAACATCCAAAAGAATACGAGTTGTGCATGAAGGAATCTACAGACAGCAGCCAAAATGCAGCAACTTCAGGTACATTACATACATGAATGTGTTTCCTGTGTTAATGGACTGAGGATGGGAGTAGGATTCGGTATTCTGTTTCAGATTCGGTAGAATCTTAACCAGTGGATTCGGTATCCGGCCGAACCCCAAAAATCTGGACTCGGTGCATCCCTAGTTTTTTATTGGCCACCCATCCTTCCCAACCTCCTACCTTCGCGGCCAGCCACGTTCCTTTACATCGACCGTCAATGTGGTGCATACAGCAATAAAAAAAAAAATAAAAAAAAGTGGAACGCTCACGAATTACGGTGCTTAACTTTTCGTAGCTTTTTGGAGGAACGGTTCATGAGAACAGGCTGAATTAAAGAAGAAAATTAGATTCAGCAGACGTGACAGACTGAGGGAGAAGATTCCAAAGGGTTGGAGCTAAAATGGCAAAGGGTCTACAGCTGGGGACCCTCAGCACTGTGCGTGTTTCCACACAATGGCCGTCAGCAGCCGCCCACTGCTTCCTGCCTCCGCTAACAATAGACAGTTTGACTTTCCCGAGCGCTTACCAAGCAAAATGCCCTGTCAGGGGCAATTAATATTAATGCCAATGTGTTCAATTCTGCTGCTGAAACACAAGTGCTGCGACTGCTCAGCACGTCAGCCAGCGCAGATAAATATAGAAATGTACATAATCACATTGTTTCAATAGCCGGTGTAAAAGTAAACTGAAATAAACATAGTATCTCTATATGATTAAGTGCAACATAGTATTTATGTGTGGTCTATAATAGGCGCAGTAATGAAAACTGGCCAGTGCAACCCCCCCCCCCCGCCCATAAAGAAACCTATTACAATTTCCTTTAAATAAACAAAGACCTTTAAAGTGATGCAGAAAAGGCTAAAAGTTACGCCCTTACCAAATGAACGATATGTCCAGCGCCTAATTAGCATAATATCACAAATATATCCCAATCAATGTTATTAATGATAAGCCTATAAAAACAAGAGTCATGCATTTACTGCTATTCTATTCTCTTTCCTTTTAGTTATGTATTGTTTGTTAATCTTTTGTGTGTCTTTTTGTACATTTTGCACTATCCCTCGCTGCTGCAACATTGTGAATTTCCCCGTTGGGGGATTAATAAAGGATTTTGAATCTTGAATCATAAATCTTGAATCTACACACAGTTGGCACGGCAGAACTCAGGGACATGCACGGACGCAGGGGCTATTGCTCTAAATTGACATTAATTAATCATATCGTAACAAACTAAGATAAGTCGACTCGTATCGGCTTTCACTAACGTTACATCTGATTGTTGGTTAAAAAGTCACGTCAAACATTGACTGTAGACTGTAACATGAGCCTCTCTCTTCTCTACAGAGCACACACTGAAGTAACGGACGTAACGTAGCTACGTTAGCCTGCTGCTGCTACATAGGCTGTCATTAGCTTTGGTTGATAACGTAGCATTATACGTTAATATTAGGCAATGCTGCGCGACGTGCCGCAAACGTTATCAGGAGCTCAAGTGGATTTTTTTTAAAAACTATTCACAGGGCATTTTGTCATTATCTCCATAACTTTAAAAACTCACGTGAAGTCAGACGGGCTTTCCCTCTCTTTTTCATATGTGGTGCCCCGTGTGTGAGAGTATAAACAACGTCACGTGACTGGGGGCAGAGGGCATCGCTGAGGGAAAAATAAATGAACAGAAGATTTAATGATTTACTAATGATGGGCTTATCGTTATTGATGCAGCCACAACATGAAATACAAACTAAAAAGAAGCAAGAAAACGTTTCTTTAGGCTCTTTCTTCAGAGGGGCATCTGAGCCAATCAGGGCAAATGGGCTGTTGCCCGGGCAACAATAGCCCGTACCTGTGCACGTCCCTGGCAGAGCTTGACACCATAGAGCCATCTGTATCCGGTCCGGGGTATTCAGTCATTTCGAATAAAAAGTAATTGCCTGAATTGGACCAACATGTATATTTATATATCTTGAATAGTCGACTGATTCAACAATTTTATCTAAGGTGCTTGATTCGACAGTCAAAGTTTCTCAAAGTGTTATGAAACAAAGGATCATTTGGGTTGACGAATGTCTGATTTTTACGTAGAATTGCTTGTTTTTTCCTAAAAAATCATGATATATGGGGGAATTACTAGAATTGTTGGGGCTTTGTAAACTATAGAGTGTGGTCTAGACTAGAGATGTTCCAATACTGCCTAAAACGCTGGTATCGGTATCGGGAAGTACTGGAGTTTATGCACCGATCCGACACCACGTAATAACGCCCTAAAGAAAATCTACGTTAAAGTAGTTTTATTTATGTTCTTTTTCCGTTATAACGGTTTGTCAAACTGGATAAAAAAAGAAAGTTCTGTGGCATTCATTGTTTGTGTTTGTTGATGTTTGACAAAGAGTTTAACTTGAGCCAGACCGACAACAAAGTATATAATACTATAATATTATCACATCCATACAGGGATAGTAGTATACAGTTGTTAAAACATACTATATATGTTATTATATAACATATATAATAAAATATATGACACACTGGTATCGGTATACTTTTAATAACAATTAGAAGTAAGGGTACTCCTGGACAAAAATCAGAAGTGCCAGTACTCAAGTACACATTTGAAGTACTTGTACTTTACTTGAGTCTTTTCTTTTCACGTCACTTTCCACTTCTACTCCGCTACATTTCAGAGAGAAATATTTTTTATACTTTTTACTCCACTACATTCATCTGACAGCTTTAGTTACTAGTCCCCCCCCTGTAAATTACGCCTATGCCAGCACCCCTAAAAAAGTATTGCAACAGTCATTGATACTGCATTTTGGAAATGTCTGCTCTTCCATAGTATCCAATTTCATTGTAACAACACCGCACCTTTGCAGTAATGGCCCTATTGCTCAGCATCAGTCTTTCTAGTTAGGCCTTAATAATTCAGTGTTTCCCCTATCATGATGGTCCAAAATGATGTTTAAATGCAGAGTTAGCACAGTAGAATAATGTTTTAAAGAATTGACGTTAAAACGGTTCCAGGCACCCCCTAAAGCTCTGATCCCAGACTCGCCCCTAAATGAAATAGTCTTTAAGAACGTTTGAATCATTTTGGAAGATTGCATATGAAGTGTGTCTCCTCCATCAGCAACGCTCCGTTCTCCTGTCCAGGCATTTCCACGGAGGAGGCAGCGAGCGTCTGTCCGTCACGTGACTCGGCCTCCACCAATGGCTGCGCGGCAGTCTAACTTTTGCGATAAGGGAAGCGCAGGAAAGAGCGAGCGCACTGAAGGAGTTTCACTCGGAGATCTTTAACGGTCTGCATCAACACGCACTTCTACTGGCTCTTAAAGCAGCAGTGTTACAGTCACTGCCCATACGGATTCCTATTGCTCTTTTTTTTTCTCATTTTGTTCCCCTCCGCATGCTCATGCAAGGCTGCAGCAACACATCCAGCTTTTAATTCTCAGACAATCATTACTAACTGGCTGGCTGCTGTTCCAATGTTGGGAGACAAGGCTCACGGTAAGTCTGTCTATTATTCTACAGGCTGTGTTCTGCATTCACAGCTTCATTAGATAACATTTTTAAAAGATTATAAAAGCTCCATGGCCTGAAACCTGCATGCCATAACTCCAGGGCATCCAAAGATCCCTACAATCTGTTGGGTAATTATTAGGATGAATAATTGTCTGATAAGGAAATTACAGCAATGCTTTATAGCCTAGCCAAACAAAGTTGTAGCCCCGTTATAGAACGGCAATTAACTGAACCAACAACCCAGCTACAGTAAGAATGGAAGTGAATTTAAAATCATTTACAAATTCTACCATCAATTGTCAAATGTTATGGATAGCAATTAACAAAAAAATGAAATAGAAAATAATACAATAGAATAATAGTAGCCTCTATAATAATCAGTAGCCTATAGTGACTCAACTTAAAACCTTCTGACTGTGCCTATAGAATCTCTTGGAATCCTAATAAGGTAGCGAAACAACAAAATAAAAAGAAATAAATAGGTTAATTATTTAAAAATGTAAAAAAAATCGTGGCTATAATATATATATATATATATATATAATAATAATAATAATAATAATAATAATAATATAGACTATATTATATGTAATTATATATTATTATGAAAATATAAAATACGAAGTTGTAATTATTAGCCTATTATTATTATTATTATTATTATTATTATTATTATTATTATTATTATTATTATTATTATTATTATTATTAGGCCTGTCTGATGTCTGGTGCTGATGGCGCGCGCCCCTAAGGAGCGCCCTTGTAGCGCGCGTGTCCCCCGGACTGCTTCCCGGCTCGCGAGACGCCTCTGTTTCAGGCCTGCGCATCTGCAGCTGATTCCCCGCGCGCTCCCTGTTATCCACTTCACTTCCACTCTTTCTTTCGTGTTTTAATATGGCGTGTTGTCGGCAATATTGGCTAATACAGAATATTTCCCATGCTACTGCACACAGGCTGTTCTGTTCACCGCTCCGTCGACGGAACTCCGACGGCGGACTTTTTTTCTTTTTCTTCTTCCAAATCATATTCATCACTATCAATTAACATATGCTACTGAGTGAGTGAGTGATTCATTTCATTTAACTTTATACACTCGCGGATACATTTCAATTCAATTTTATATACAGTGTCAAATCACAGGAGTTATCTCAGGACACTTTACAGATAGAGTAGGCCTATAGAGACCCCTCTATCATTTAGAGAGACCCAGCAATTTCCCGCCCTAAGAGCGAGCATTTGGTGCGACAGTGGCGAGGAAAAACTTCCTTTAAACAGACAGAAACGTCGGACAGACCCAGGCTCTTGGTGGGCGGCTATCTGCCGTATCCCGTTGGGACAAAGAGACACTACATGTACAGAAATATGATTCATAATAATCATAGCAGTTGGCTTCCTCTGTCACCTATAGGCCTTTAGGTCGGTGGCCGTGGCGTCCACTTCCA
>NC_135859.1:7320000-7355000 GCF_031162955.1 Sander vitreus
AGGTACAACGCTGCGCCTGTTTCGGCTAAACAACATTCTTGTAACTGAAAAAACACGTGAATGCTAGCTTGCATTTCAAATGTTCAGAATCCATCACTAAATCCATTCATCATTATAGCATCATTTGTTTTAGGAATCACGCATTTAAAAAAAAATCTCACGTACCCCCTTCAGCAGCTGTAATTGGCCCGACAATCATAATGTGTGTCCATCTGTTTAGGAATGTACAAATTAAAACTGAAATTTGAAGTGTCCCCTAACAAGCACTCAGAAAAAAGCTGGACTTTCTAACACTGGTTGCATGTTTTGAATATCTTCTCCCATCAAACCTGGGAAATCAAAAAAAAGTTACCGAATGGAAATTTTAATTTTAAATTAATGCCTCAAATAAACTTATGAAACTTGGATGAATCCACCAACACTGGCAATATAGTACAAGTTAGGGTCGGGCAATGTATCAATATTACATGAGGCTAGATAGCCTCTTAAATTTTGGATATCGTAATATCGTGATATGAAATAAGTGTTCCTGGTTTGTCATTTTCTGAACTTACCAGACTTTTCTAGCTGCTCTATTATTTACCTTTACCCACTTAGTCATTATATCCGCATTACTGATGATTATTTATCAAAACATTGTAAAAATATTTTGTGAAAGCACCAATAGTCAACCCTACAATATTGACGCAATATCGACATCGATGTATTTGATCAAAAATCTCCTGATATTTGATTTTCTCCGTATCGCCCAGCTCCAGTACAAGTCAAAACTACTAACACTACTTATGAAAAGCTGTGTTTATTTCTGAAATGTATTAATGGTTGTTCTTGAATGGCAGCGACAGCTGATGTTCTTTTGTCGTCCTGTTTCCTATTTGTTACTTTTTCTTTTAGAACATAACGTGTTAATGGCACAAAATGAACGACAAATATGGTGACATAAGTTTTGTATGTTTTATTTATATTAACGACGAAAACATACTGTATGTATACAAGCATAAAACACACATATATGTATGCATAGATATAGTGGAAATACAAGTAGAAAGAAGTTGAGACACAAATTGAAACCCTTGATATGACCCCTAATTTCTCATTTCCACTGGGCGTGTCTGCGCTGCGTTCCGGGCGCGTCGCGGCCCCCCGCAAGCAATCACGGCCATTCAAGTCAATGCTATTCCACCAGCTGCACCACGGGCCGTCCCAGAAGCGTGCGTGAAGCGGCTCTCCGCTCCGCTAAAGAGACGCGGCAGATCTATTTTCATGCGAGTCGCGTGGCGTTCAGACAGCCAGACAAGCAGTGAAACAGCGAGAGTATGCGGCCATTTTACCAAAATGACCAAAATGATTGTTGGCTGGTGGTTAGACTGCGTTTCTTGATATAGCCAGAAAACAATCAGCACACTTTGACCTGCATCTCTCTGAAATTACTGAATATTATTTGCAAAGAGCAGCAAAACGTCTCTCTCTTCATAGTTTGACTATTGCTAGACAATCATCGCGTCATTTTGGTAAAATCATTTAATACATTCATTTACATTTGGACCCAGAAAAACTTAAAGGTGCATGGTCGACAGGAAGACAACATAAGGGATATATCCCTTATGTTGTCTTCCTGTCGACCATGCACCTTTAAGTTTTTCTGGGTCCAAATGTAAATGAAAACCTTTTTTCCGACACTTTTGCCGCTTGTCCAGATGTTCTTTGTCACTTTTTCCGGTTTGCCGAGTTTTCTGCGTTTTTTGTTTTTTAAACGTTTTTTTCCCACGTTTTTGAAGCTTTTTCCGTCATTTTTGTCACTTTTTTCTATGTTCTTTTATAAATTCAATGAAAGTAGTGAACTGATCATTCATTTCACTTGTTGCATGGAAGCATCCATGTTATTCTTTTTGACAATTTGGTTGAAAGAAACACAAATTTCTGATATAGAAACTTTTTGAAAATGGGTCAAATTTGACCCGAGGACAACACGAGAGATACACATACACATAGCTTTGCCAAAAAGGAATAAGAAAGGTTGTTTTTAAGACGAGGTGACATGTTGTTGGTCTGCATTAGAGTTCACAGGCTCACGGGCCTTTTGTTTTACTATGACAAAATACATGAAATGCATGCAGAGTTCATGATGTGGACTCGTATACGCCCACGTCACGGTTCACTCAGAACTGACTTTACGAGCACAAACCACAGTTGGCAACAGCTGATTTTTGTTTGTTATGAAAAGCAGCTTGCTTGAGATCTGCTAGAGGTATTTCATGTTACTGTCATCAGATTTGATATTTGTCAAACTTACTGTCCACTGATGGACTGCCTAACTACCTTAGTCCTGGCAAGATGATTTTCATGCTTTAGGTAAAGAGACCGGAAGGGAAAAACTTGCCAATAATAATGTGGAGTACAGTGTAGGCTATATGATTTGAACTAAAACATGGCTAAAGCACGCACGCACACACACACACACACACACACACACACACACACACACACACACACACACACACACTAGAACACTTCTTATTTACTTCATGATTTTGCTCTCTTGTGTATATACTCTTGTGTGCCGTATTGCACATGAAAACACACCGTGTTCAACGGAAATGTACAAAACCAGATGTTTGTACTTTCTTCCTTATTTCTATTCAGGGCGACCTTTTCAGATAACACAGCGTAATCCTTAATGTAATAATATTAATAATAATAATAATAATAATAATAATAATAATAATAATAATAATAATGACTTTATTCAGGACACAGCAGCAGGTCCATGGTAGGTACAATACAAAAAAGGACAATATAAACCTTCACCTGTAATATATAAACAGGAGCGCCATTGTCTCCACAGTCTGGATGAGAACCTAACAGTGCTAATATCAGTGTGGGCTTAAGCCCGTATAATTCTGTTTTCTGATACCGAAATCCTGCACATGCATCGATAAATATTTCTTATTAGGGCAGAACAGGTAGGCGCACCAACACTAACAAACATTTGACTAGCACCCCGCCATCTTGGTAGTTTTAGAGCAGGGGGGTCAAACTTAATTTCACTAAGGACTAAAGTGGAAAATGAGAATCACGTCAAGAGATTAGAGACATGTAGAGTTTATTGACATGCTATGTCAATATATGTCATATATGACATGATATATATATATATATGTATATATATATATATATATATATATATATATATATATATATATATATATAGCACCTTTATTTATTCAGGTAGGGCTAATTGAGAGCAAGCTCTCATTTCCAATGATGCCCCGATTACATGCCATATAAATTAATATATAATATACAGTTGCAATACACAATACACACATACAACAAGTACAGAATGTTAAACAACTCAAAGTGCACATGTACATTCAGAATACATGGACTCATTAAGAATGATACAGATGAGATAAGGTGCGGATGAATAGAAATGGCATCATGCACAGTAGGAGGTGACTCAGAGTAATACATAAATAAATATGCATAGTGCAGAATATTCAAATAGAGTTTATTTACTCAGAGCAGGTCTGCTCCATCACTGCTTCACACTCATTTGCTTGTTTTATTCCTAGGACTGACATAGGCTTGGATATGTACTATGCACTCATAGGTGTAGATTTTGGTGGGGATGCAGGGGATCTATTTACTTTGAAACCAAACTAACCTACTTGATGAACAGAGCTGGATCACTGGTCAATGTTTTAAAGCTGAGTCTGGATTCTCACTGTTTGGATTCTCTGCTTGCACCAAAACGGCAACACACTGAAGCAGATGTGTCGTTGTACAAACTGCAAGACTGAAAGCTGCACAATACATCCCAAATCTTCTACAGCAGAGATCTTCAACTGGGGGTCCGGGACCCATAGGGAGTCCTCAAAGGTACTGCAGGGGGGCCACCAAATTATTGATTATTATTATTATTTTTTCAAACGTTAAAATATGTCTGGAAAATTAAATAAATGGAAGTCCAACACATTAGTAGCCAAGATAAATCGGCTTATGTGCGATTTCTTTTTTTTTACACATTTATGAGGTAAGGTAGCCACTGCGTTAGCCATCCACAGAAATAGTTAAACTTCAAGGATCCACTGTGCTACATATATGTTTAACATTACAACATAATGTAAAAATATATCAATATGTCAATAATTATTACTTTAATAGCTTAATATTGTATGCACCATAAGGTATGTTCATGTGAGGGCTTTAGGCTGCCCTAGACGTTATTGTAGGCCCAGTTTAACATGCAACTCAATATTATACAATACACAGTGGGGGTCCCAGCTCCGTCTCTCTTTCAGCCAAGGGGTCTTTGGCCTAAAAAACATTGCAGACCCATGTTTTACAGTAAGAGCCCCACTTGCTTATACTTTATCCATGCTACATTCAGTCATATTAAAGGGTTGGTTCACCTAAAATTACAATAAAAGCAAGAAATAAAAGAGCAGCAGATAAATTATGGAAGATAGGGCAACGTTACTGCATAATTGATGTTATTAACATAAACACTCTGATTCAATATTCTTTTCTTGTCATGCATGTCATGCATTCTTGTCATGCATGGACCACCAGGCTTCAGCTGAATTAGTGTGTACATTTTGATATATATATTATGATTTGGTCACATTCACACAACGCCACTAATTCAGCTAATTCAGCTAAACATATATATATATATATATATATATATATATACATGGACTCATTAAGAAGACATTTAAAGTGATTAAGTGTTTAATTTCATTAGAATCACCATTTAATAATACTCAAATGCAGTTTTGCCTATTTCTGTCCTAACAAATGGAATATTTAGGACCAAGGAATCAATAGTGCGAGTGCCATAGTGATACGATTTAAAATTCAGCAAGCTTGTTAAATATAGAGGCAATTTTTTTAGGCAAGGCTTTGTAAATAAATAAAATGCAGTGTTGCTCCCTTCTTAGAGCCAAATAAGTCCAGCCTACATTTTGATAAAGGAGGCAGTTATAAGTACTGAATCCATCACCAGATATAAATCTAAGGGCAAAGTGATAAACTGCATCAAGTGGCTTCAATGTAGAGGAAGCCGAATGCATCAAAATGATATCCCCGTAATCTAAAACTGATAGAAACGTAGCTCGAACAACCTGTTTCCTATAACTTTGGGTGAGGCACGATTTATTTCTATAAAAGAATGTTAACACAGAAAACGGCTGCTGTCTTTCCTGCAAACCTTTTCTCACACATCGCCAAATGCTGTCTAACCATGCAGTTAGTTTGGTTTTATTTGTCCAGGTTTTGAGATATCTGCCTCTGAGCTTTCTGTCTCCCCACCAGAATGTAGGTGAATGGAATTTAGTTTTGTAACATTTAAAACTTTCAACAGCAACATCTCTCGTTCCAGAAACAGTTTCTCAGTTTCTCAACATCACACTGTCAAAGCTTTCCTTCTTCAGTCGAGAGTAAATCCTATAAAATTAGCTGACACTGTGTTATGATATCTCCATGGATACAGTATCTCAGATTCTGGGCAATTACGACCAAAACTCTTTGCATGGCAAGATATGTGTGAGAAAATATGCTTTTGTTGTTGTTGTTCTTTCAGAATTTTGGTGCATGAACTCTTTTACTGGTTAATTGAATCAGACTGTTGCATTGTCTGTGTTAACACTATTTTAAAATGATACGGTCATTCACACAACACCACTTATACAGCAAAGTAATGACAACAAATGAGCTTTAAACATCAGTGCATCCTGGCACTTTGTGTTCCTCCAATGATAGTGATCTTGTACAACTGATTTTACAACATTTCATTTGCTCTCAAATGTCCAAATACAGAACCCAAAGTATGAAAATGACTAAAGATTGACTGCGTCGTTGCTGAGAACATCCAGAAAGAGTTTGCCTTTTTTGTTGTTACTTTTGTACCTTCCCTTGTCTCAGAAACAAAGACCACATTGTGGTGCTGATGAGGTTTGTTGTATCTTCTCAGACTAACAACAACAAGGTATCTTTACACTGCCTGTGTAAGAGGGATACTTGGCTGAAATGCATTACTGATACAGGACAGAAGCACAAAAGTTACTCCTCTTTCATTATCATGGAATTGTTAAATAAAATATGCATAGGAATAACACATTACTATTCAATCCTTACCAGAATATTCAGATTCCTTATGTACAATATACTGTATAAGAAAGTCCAATATTTATTAACATTTTTTTCTCTCCAATTTGTTCACATAAGTTAAAAGACAAGTACAATCATAGGACATAATGCAGATATGTGAAAAGGGACACCCCGGTGTATGGAGGCTCAGACACTAGCAAAAAATACATATTATAAATACTTTCATATTGTTTGGATAAAAAGGAACACACAAAACTCTAACTACCCTAACCCTGCCTAAGTGGTCCCAAGATATTTATTCCATCAGTCTAAGCATAAGAGGCAATCAACATACACATAATAACATGTGAGAATAACAGTTGCAATAAGATCAAAGGATTTCAGAGTCCCTAGTTTAGAAATCCCCAGTCTTTTAGAGTATTCAAGCTTTAATAGCATCTTTTAGTAGTAACTGTTGTCTTAGTCTCATTTTTGAAAGCAGACACAGACAAAGACATTTGTAGAGTATATCAACTTCATTCCAGACCTTCATTCCAGCTTGTCCAAATGTTTGTACATTCTCTGTCAAAATCACCGCTTTTCATTTGAGAAATCCTCTGATGCATAGAAGCTGATGCATCAAAGCATTGATATAATTCCTACTTCATGTACAGTATGTTACAGCCTTGTCATCAGTGCCCAAAATTGGCGGGTACCGGTACTTCTTATTTTTGTCCACATGAGTCAGGGTCCAAAAATTACTTTTTTGTCCACTCGCTAGTCCGTCTTCGTCCGCTTATCCGGGGTCGGGTCGCGGGGGCAGCAGCTCCAGCAGGGGACCCCAAACTTCCCTTTCCCGAGCCACATTAACCAGCTCCGACTGGGGGATCCCGAGGCGTTCCCAGGCCAGATTGGAGATATAATCCCTCCACCTAGTCCTGGGTCTTCCCCGAGGCCTCCTCCCAACTGGACATGTCCGGAACACCTCCCTAGGGAGGCGCCCAGGGGGCATCCTTACCAGATGCCCGAGTCCACCTCAACTAGCTCCTTTCGACGCAAAGGAGCAGCGGCTCTACTCTGAGCTCCTCACGGATGACTGTGCTTCTCACCCTATCTCTAAGAAAGACGCCAGCCACCCTCCTGAGGAAACCCATTTCGGCCGCTTGTACCCTGGATCTTGTTCTTTCGGTCATGACCCAGCCTTCCTGACCATAGGTGAGGGTAGGAACGAAAACTGACCGGTAGATCGAGAGCTATGCCTTCTGACTCAGCTCTCTTTTTGTCACAACGGTGCGATAAATTGAATGTAATACCGCCCCCGCTGCGCCGATTCGCCGACCAATCTCCCGCTCCATTGTCCCCTCACTCGCGAACAAGACCCCAAGGTACTTGAATTCCTTCACTTGGGGTAAGGACTCATTCCCTACCTGGAGTAGGTATTCCATCGGTTTCCTGCTGAGAACCATGGCCTCAGATTTAGAGGTGCTGATCCTCATCCCAGCCGCTTCACACTCGGCTGCGAACCGATCCAGTGAGTGCTGAAGGTCACAGGCCGATGATGCCATCAGGACCACATCATCTGCAAAGAGCAGCGATGAGATCCCCAGCCCACCGAACTACAACCACTCCCCACCCCGACTACGCCTCCATAAATATTACAAACAGGATTGTGACAAAGCGCAGCCCTGGCGGAGGCCAACCCTCACCTGCAACGGAACTAGTTGGGCTAGTGAATATTCAAATTTTACTCAATAGATTACTTTTTTTTGGCTGTTGAGTGAAGCAAATCTAACAGCCACTTGCATATTTTAACAACATTTGGCTGGTAGATGTAGCAGATTTTGGACCCTGACAACCTTTACTTCTTATTGCGTACCGCCACCTCCTGCGGTGAGGAGGCACGCCTTAACCCCTAAATACCTTTGTAGCTGCGTCTCTCACATAGCAGCTTAACACCGAGAAAACAGTGTTGAAAATGTCCTTGTTAATATGGATATTGGATAAATATATTATTGTAGCACTGTAGCCTGTCGATCACCAAATCTTTAGGTTTGCACACAGCCAACCTTGTCAGAGCTGAATATTACAACACTGCAGTGTTATAGCCTTCAGTTTATATAGTCTTGATTTGGGGGGTCATTTACATCTAAAAGGGTTGTAAATCTAGTTATTTAAGTAAATTGTATCACACCACAGTTAACTTTAATCAAATAAAATGTTATTTCCCACAAAATAGTGGCTAATGAAAATGCTGTGTGGCTATTGTTGGAAAACCCCTAGCCACAGTGGCTGATGAGCAAAAGAGTTAATGTCAAGCACTAAATGTATGTAATGAAATGCATAGAAAAATACATTTGAAGGGATATTTTACCATGATATGAATGTAAATATATCCAAAACACATGCGATGATCATGTCATGTAACTGCTGAATTAGGGTACCGGCACCTTTTGGTACATTTCAGCCACTGCTTGTTATCAGGTTGTTCAACATGTAGTTTGTGCAAATGTGTTTGTACTTTCTGTTGTTTTCATATTGTCATATACAAATGACTAGAAGCGTAGCACAAAATTCTGAACCTTGCACATATGCAGTCTCAGTGGGTCCCTTTACATTCATACATTCATTCACACATAACTGAAGCAACAACTAAACACATGCATCTGTTGTAGGGGAATCAGTAATGAATCATTGTCTGTGGATGCATTCTTTTCCTAACCCACTGTACAACTACTGAGAATATTATAGTTTATAAAAAATGCCTTCATGATTGTTGAAGTTTTTAACATGCATTGGTTAAGGTCAGTGAAGGATGGTCATTTCATTTAAAGATCTAATTTTAAATGCAATATTTGTGCATTAAAGCTTTAATGCGTAACTTTTTGATATTAATGAACGTCCGTTACATTCAAGCCATTGCTAAATGAGTTGCTACAAAGCTTATTAAGACTATCAGCTCCACACAATTCTCTCTGTATTTCTCAGTATGGCTATGTTCAGAAAATTGTGTCATCCAGCGACTTTCGCACGCAGAAAACCGAGCGGACATAATGACCTCTTCTGAAGAGTCCATCATGTTTTTTTAATCCTCCGTGTCCTTCTTGGCTACAAGTAACTGTGTGGAGGAGGGGTGGGGGTGGTGCGCGATCACGGAAAGCTTGTATCATGTGGATGCGCCAACAGTTTTGTTGTCATTACTTAGAATTCCTCATGGGGGAGAAAGAGCCTACGCACTATAGCTTTAAATGTCTAAAACGACTATACCTATGTTATATATTTTGTTTACTTGTGTACTTACATTATCCCAAATGTGTGTGTGCACCATTATGTAACGGTTTCCGAGTTAAAAGACATGTTTTCTTGAAGCGGTGTGCAATGGGCTTTGAGGTGTGTTTTTTTCCTCATTTGGTGGGTGTGTCAGAGGTGTTACCCAATCAGCAGCGACGTGTATTTAAACTTGAGATTTTGAAAAAATGCAGGGTGCTTGCGCACACAACAGGATGTTCAAACAACCGCCATTTCAGTTTAAATAAAGGTTTTCTATGTTTTGTCAGGGCTGAACAGCGTTACAATCTCACAAAATTGTACTTAGAAATAGTAATGCCTATTTATTTTCTGCCACACAATCATTTTTGTTAATTACATGCCATTTTGCAACACAGTAATACAGTAGAGACCTAATTTATTGATACGATATTTCAATGTCGATCCAACTATCGATGTGCTACATTGACAAGTGGCCCATGCTAATGCTTGGTTCCATACAGAAACTGAAGGGTGCTTTTTGCGTCATACCCGACGCTGAGAGCCGCTGCTCAAGTGTCCGTATTGGGAGTGAGAACGGGTTGTCAGAACCAATGGGGGCTGTGTCTGGTGAAATTGAGCCGCCAGAGCGACCAACTAAAGGTCCCCGGTCCGCCCTGGAGGAAAATTACATATTATACATTTAAATGTCACTACAGTAAACACATCCCGTCTCAAAAGCTTCTTTTCTATGCTTCTACTATCATCTTTTGCTAACCTTAAACCTAACATTCACCGAGAGCTGTGAGTGCCTGAACAAAACCATAACACACATAATGCTGTAGTTGCAACGAGCAGATGTTGTATTGCAAAAGTGGATGTTGTAGGAAAACTATGAAGATATGTTCAATAAGAACATTTTGAGACTTGGCAGAGATGTTCATTCAAAAGCTTTCCTCATTATGCTGTTGAGAACTAGTCTTATTTCTAGTAGACACAAAAAATAATCAGTCAACACTATTCATTTACTTATGATTAATGACTAATCATGTATAATACACAATATAAATTGCTGTTTAGGTTCTGAGAGACTTACTGAATGATATCACTGTGCTCATAAGCAAGCTAGTGACAATTTGTGGTTGAAGGAAATGGTGGCATATTAGCGTGGAAAATGTATTTTCCATTCTCTCAAAATATAAATTAAGGTTAATATTCTGTCAAATAAAGTGATCTTTTAGTTTGCATTAATGAATCCCCTTATAGGAAAACACAGGCAGGCTATGGCAGTCTATTGTGCAATAAGGTCACATCGGCAGTTTTACGGTTTTTCACATATGACCGTTTTTCTCCCCATAACAACTGTGCAGCCTTATTTTGCCTCCTCAAAACCTTGTGTTATACGCATCTGATGTATTTCTGTTGACAGTCAGACCATTCGTATGTACAATGGACAGCCAACATGGACAGTGAGAACAAAGAAAGCAATGCCAAGAAAGCCGTGCACAGAAAGAGCTGTTTCCCTCGGCTGGATAATTACATTCCATTCAGGCGATAACAGCGAAATGTCTCCTCTGCACTACACTGCTCTCGCTGCACTCGTCTACATTGTTGCTAAATCGCGAGCAGAATGGAAGCTATTGATTTCTGCAGTTCCCCCAGAGGTGGTCTTTGTCGTGTCTTGTGTTTGACCTTCCATTTACCTGTTGAACATGGAAGATGTTGCTGAGGAAGTGAACACAATGTACATAATACATGTTCAGCTACTAAAGGCAGCACACAACACATTCAATTTAAAAGTAACATGTTCGAGGAGGTTTGAAAAAAGATGAGCTACAAAATAGTGGGACAGTATTGGAAATTGGAGCAACCGTTATAGAAGCTATTTTGGTAACACCTTCTATGACGCCCATGTCTATTATGCATCATAAACACACTTATAATGCATTATAATCTGATCATAGCACTGTATAACTTTAGTTATAAGCACTCATAAATATTCATAATGTTTTATAACCACAATCATGACACATTATAAAGCATTTTATAAGGACTTACAGTATAAGGTCAAGTATCATAATACTTCATAATTGCTGGTCTGTCACTGATATTATTTTTGCAAGGATCATACATAATACATCGTAATACATAATACTCACTGTTATAATGCATTAATGTGATTATTTTAAGTGCTTATTGAGGGCTTTAAGTAAAGCAATAAAAATACAAGGAAGTTATAAGTCACTATAAGTGGTAATTGTTTGCTTTAAGTAAAGTGAAAAAACATAATTATTATATTATATTACATTATAATTAAATCTATGCAAGAACAACACAGAAAACTACGTAAAATCTATGTATTTGTTTAACGGGTCATAACAGAAATTAACTGACTGATGGACATTTCACCAATGTAATGTTTCCCCAAAAAACTTACTCTAAACACTCAATTGACTCCAATTATAGATAAAGCCCGAAACAATTTCTACTTTGCCTGTAGTTGTAAAAAAAAAGAAACAGATCATAACAGACAATAAGTACTGTACTGGGAGTGCTGGTAAGGTGTTCCAATTTGACACAACTGAAAGACGGACATTTACATTTTACTAATGTGATATTTCCCCCACACATTACTCACTCTAAACACAACATTGATTTTAGATAGGCTACAATGTATTACAACTATAGAGAATTATACCTATAATAATGTCAGCGAGTGACCAGCAGTTATTAAGTATTATGATACTTGTTCTTATAAGTCATTATAACATGCTTTATGTGTCATGCTATTGTTATAAAGCAGTATTATTAGTTATGAGTGCTTATAGCTATACTTATACAGTGTTATAGACATGGGTGTCGTGTTAGCGATATCTTTCCTCTTTCTATATATAAAGCCTTCATTTGTTCTGTGTAACTATGTTACATTAATCCTTCCGAGTGTCATTCCAACATTGTATTAATAAACAGTTAATGAAGCTGTGGATTGGCTGAATGCAAACTGTCTTATAGATTCAGGGAGGTGCTGGTAAGCCTGTAATTATGCATCACTGTTGCATGTTCTTCTGTCCTGTATTTCTGCAGGGTAACCCCAAGTTAAGATAGTTTCTAATAGGGTTAGCGTAAGGGGGTTAGGGTTACAGCACAGCTGTTGCGGCTGTAAGCAGTCCAAAAAAGTGCTGCCGCGAGGGACTAAATACTGAGAGGTGAAAAATACACTGTGACGCGCTCAAGATCCAGTTTCAATGATTTATTCCTCCACACGTAAAATAGAACTAGTACTGCAGTTACCAAATGTGAAGTTGCTTTGTGATGCGAATAAGTGCGTGAGTGGGGTCAACAGAAAGTGTTCGCTCCCAGGCTCACCCCCTCTCTGTCAAAGCCCAAAAACCAGGTGAAAAGGTGAAGCAAACAAATAGACTGTTATCACTTCTGCCCAAACCCCGGTGAACACGCCCACCACCTACAATATCAGTGCATAATATACTAATCAATGAATAATATAAATGAGACCATAAACAAACACACAGGAGGAATATGTGGCTACTACAACAGCTACACGGTGAGGAGACACTTCTTGTCCTACATATCTGCAATCCCACTCACTGCAAATATTTAGCCTCAACTGATAATTCCTCAAATTATAAAGAAAAACAAAACAAAAGCTAACTTTATTTATTAATAGTCACATACACACAGTACAATGTCAATGCCAAATTGAATTGATTCGATTGGCAAGCATGATAGATGTCTAATACTTCTATTTGCTCAAAACAAGCTAAATCCAAACTTGTTGAATGGTTGTTCCTGGGTTTGTTGCAGACAGGGTTGCTACTTTAGTTTTACCAGAATTGATTTTTAAAGTTTTATACTAATATACTATACTTGTGCCAATGTTGCTAATGCCAGACATTTTTGCTGATATGAAATGTCTGTAACAGGTCTGCCACCTGTGGAAGTTTGTGGATTGTCAGTAACAATGTATGACTTTTGTTTTATCGCTTGCACTCCTATTTTAATCTAGTACTTTAATACCATAATGTGAACAATTCTGCATATTCTCACACCGTAAGCATAGCAAAAAACACAAAAGGAAATGGCCAAATAGAGACAACTAGTACAGGCTATTCTCATGAACCATTCAAACATATAGCTACGAAAAGTAATGACTGTTATTCATATGTATTCCATTGCTGTATGCACCACATTGACTGCCGCTGTATATGAGCGCTCTGGTCTGGTTCATCCGCTGATGAAAAAATGAACATCATTCTGTATTGCAGAAGAATTAAAACTAGCGATTGAGACCATAAACTCATTATGAAAATGTTTACTGAGGTAATAGATCAAGTGAGAAGTGGGCCACTTTCTCACAGACTTCTACAGAAACCGACCTCCTTTTGCAACTGCACGTGTCGCCCCCTGCTAGAATTCAGATAGAATGCAGGTTTAAGGCACTTCTGCATTTGCAGCAGTTCGCCGAACCAGATGCTTTGTCCATTAATATTATACAGTCTATGGGGAAAACACAAGACTTTCACCCAGGAAACGCGTGTTTGTTTCCCAGGAGTACTACTTAAGGGCACTGGTGTTTAAATCCAAACACACATTTGTCATTTTGGTGGTCGCTGCATGACTCTCACCTTTTGTTGGCTAAACTAAACTGTAACAGGCTCTGAAACGACGGGCACCTCATGGTGCTCTTGACCCAGCTCACAGTCACATTTTCTCGGCTAAATTTAACTGTAAAGACCGCTAAACTTGAATGTCATGTTAACCGGTCATCACGTCACCAACCAGCGGTTGCCGTAATTTCGTAGGATACCACTGGAATTGTTGTGCACAACTTTTTGTACGATATCAATGCATTGACTTAGTAAGACCCACCAAGTATTGTAGGTACTAAAGTCTTGGTAATTATTACAATATAAGAAGGGTTCAACTTTAACAACAAAAATTGGTTTAAACTGTTTTGTTGTCTGACCTAATGTTTTAAATGTTTCTTAGAAAGCTGAAACGGCAGTAAAAAGATTATAGAAGCTGCCCTATTTGCAAAACTTTTAAAAAGTACAAATATGTACAATGGTCCAAATACATTGGTCGGTGTGAGCGAGGGTTTATATGGAGGCCTCTAATAGTGTTGATTGGTCTTACATGCCTATGTGATGAAATGCAAAAATGCTGCTAATATAGAGTTCAGTTATGGGAATAATAATATAATATTAAAGGGTGAAGGGAAATAAAAACGGTGTAAACCTTAAAAGAAGTGCTCAGGACCAACACTCTTTAATACTTTACGCTTTTATCATGACGCCCTCTGGTAGCTCTTCCCTTTCTGCTGGCCAGCTGACAGCAGCCATACCGTTTGGTTCACAGGATTACGATTCCATGTGACAATCCCAGACATTTTAACTTTTAGTCCTTTTGGCTAAAAGGAAGACGGCTTTGTATCGATGATTCTCTTTCTGGAAGTGACATTCCCTGTTATTTAATTACTTTTCTGTGGCTGTAGTTTTGTTTTATGTATGAAATGTAGTTACACAATCACATTATGTGTTGTGGCTGCTGTAATATGTTTTCTTTATTCTTTATTTTGTGCAAAGCAGAGTATGTTGTGTGTGGGGCATTGGACAGGAAGCTGTGGATGAAATTACTTTCGTATTGGTGTCATGTAATTCCCTGTGAGATGGGCCACTTAGTGGCAGGACACGTAAATGAAATATCATTCATTCATTTATTCATTATGGCTGTGAGATAAAATGTGTCTCTCACAGGTAAAACATGAAACTTGACAGGTATACTATAACCTGATGAATCAGTCGAACCCAGTTCCACGCTCTTACATGGACAGACAGAAACATTGAGAATCCATGTGGGAGATAACATAGAGCCATTCTCCCCACGTTCAGCAAAGTTTGAGTTTTTTCTTTTCTTTTTGGCTGCAGCTGAGTGTCCAACTCCTCTCGGAGAGGAAGCGCGGGAGGTCACCGAGACCTCTTGCTTCCTTAACCCCTTCCTTGATCACTGTACATCCAGAACCCCCAACCACTGCACCATTCCAGATGCAACCAACAAGATTGGACCCTCTTCTCTGCGACTGATATATAGTTTCATTCAGATGGACAGTAATTCTGTCAGCTCGGTGTCAGATGGATGTGTGTCGGGGCCTATTAGCAGCTGCGGCTGCAGAATTACTGACTGCCGTGTCCTTCAGTTTACAGACACTATTGCAGCAAAAGGGGGGGTCAATCTGAAAACACACCCATCCCCCAGAGCAGAACAGATGTGACTGAGGAGAGGTGGGGGTGGGTTAGGGAGAGGTGAACAGGTTGAAGAGGTCTCAGACAACGCTTGTAAATACACAACGCGGGACATAGAGCAGTAATACAAACACCCAACGCATTAGCACACACACTCACACACAAATACCAACAAGCATCTCTTCTTTTTTCTCCTTGTTTTTAATGGTCTTCCCATTTTTCACTTTATCAGTTTTTGTCACAAAATCCTCTGGATTTTATGCTTGTATTCATTTTGAATCAGAATCAAATTGAATGGCCGAGTGAGGTTACACATCAAAAGAAGATCAGCCATGTGCGATGGTTTCATAAACCCTCATAAACAAAACACAATATTATAAAAAACACAATTTAAAAAGAGGATATTGATTTTCACTTCTATACAACATGAACATAGAGGCTGTGGGAGACAGTGACAGTGAAATAATCAGGACTATTGACAGGCTTTGCAGAATATCGATCAGGATTATGAGTTTATATAACAAAGAGAAGAGAAAAAGCTACTGTGTATACATGTATTTACTGAGTGAGCATACACTGTGGACTTGCTTTAAAGTGGACATATTATGCTTTTCTGTATTTTCTGTCATATGTCCAATGTTATAATGTTGGATTTTAATGTTAAATGTAGCATTCAAATAATGAGGTAAACACATTTTAGAAAAATTCCCATGAGCTAAAACACTCCAGTTTCAACAGTTTTTTTGTCTCATACAGAGGGTGAAAACAGGTGCAGCAGTGATGGGCAGTATGAGAAAGATAAAGTGTGTTTTGAACATTAAAGCATGTAAACATGTCCTAGTTCAAACTCAAAATACAAGTATGAACCTGAAAATGCTATATAATAGTTGCCCTTTAAGGTAAAGTATTTTTCGTGTGTGTGTGTGTGTGTGTGTGTTTCCTGAAGGTGGGAGATCAAATGAAGCTGCTCCATAACTGCTGGTCTGAACTTCTGGTCCTGGATCACATTTTCAGACAAGTGCAACATGGACAGGAAGACAGTATCCTGCTGGTGACCGGCCAGGAGGTAACAACTCCCTCACACAACTTCCCATCAGCACAATGCACAGTCTGCTTCATTCACTTCCACTGCACTACATTCAAAATGTGGTTAAGGATTGGGCTTTTTTCCAAATCGTTGGACTGTAGTTCCTGTGTGGAGTCCAATGCGTTTGGTACATCTATCAAATGGACCAGCTCAGTCATTTGTAAAGCTTGAATACAGTGGCCGAGACGGTTCAACACAAATGCAAAAGCCACAACACAAATGCAAAAACCACAACACAAACACAAAAGCGACAACGGAAATGAGCGACAACGGAAATGATCGACAACGGAAATGATCGACAACGGAAATAAGCAAAATTGGATGAAGTGATTATTTTCTCTAATACGGATGATGCTGAGTCATTAATAAATTAGTCATGTCAAAAAAATTATGTATTTTTCCACGAGTGTGCTATGCAGTTATAAAATGACTTAGCTTGTTTGGTAGCTTATTGGATAGTTGGTTAGTTAGCTAGCTTGCTAATTCCACCCACCATGCTTTCATGCTACACACTGGTTATTGAAAATGAGCCGAACAAAGTGTCACTGGGTGAGAGCGCTGTGCTTTTCTACGCTGTGACAAGAGTGTGTGAATGAAAAATGAAGTTGTTAAACTTTACTGATCTAGTGGCCGGCTGGCTAGCTAGTTAGTTAGCTTGCTTGATAGGAGGCTCAGTTCTCAGTTCATCTCAGCATCATCTGTATAGGAGAAAAGAGTCACTTCATCAGATGTTTCAAGTGAATGAAATAGCATTGCCAGCCTACTTACGTAGTACATTTTGTATGTAAGCTATATAGTTGTGTCCCTTTCAATTATTGCGCTTAAGACATTTTGTGTTTATTGTCCTCCCCATCTGCTGGTTAATATTTACGCCCATGTACTGTAGTGAGAAAAATAACCAGTAGCCTGTGTTTTCAGGTGGAGCTGCCGTTCATCCTGTCCCAAGCTGAGGCGACTCTGTCCAGCATGGTCCAGAGAGGTCAGGAGCTGGCGGCGAGGCTGCGGGCGCTGCAGCTGGATCGCAGAGAGATCGCCTGTCTGAAATTCCTCCTCCTGTTCAATCCCAGTGAGTCTGCTGCACGTTTGTGCTTCATCGCTGCGATAAATGTGCAGATAGTGTTGAATGAAAAAAAAACAATAATGACGTCGTCATCATCTGGCAGAAATATTTTGAGAAAAGAGATGCTGTAATCATAGCTTGTATCAGATTTTTTTGCAGCCCTGTCTCCTAAAGAATTGCGTTCCCATACAACTAAACTGCATACTCAATTATATTTCGTATACATTTTGGCATTGCATTTACGTATTTAACACTGTGGATTGGTTAAGTCTAGGCAAAGGTCATGGTTTGGTTTAAAATAAATGTGTTTGTTACATAACGTAGGCTGTTACGTGACATAAGTTAACTTACGTGAGCTACCCAGGCGCCCATATGCAGAGGCTCAGTCCTCGACGCAGCGGCTCAGGGTTCGGGTCCGACCTGCAGCCATTTTCTGCATGTCTTCCACCTCTCTCTCCCCCCTTTCCTGTCTACAGCTGTCCTGTCTATTAATGGCTCAAACGGGAAAACAGTATCTCAAAAGACTGATCCTTTGATTGACCTATCTGAAAATAAATGTGATCTTGAACATAGGCCTGAGCTTACACGTGTAGCCTGTAGATTGGGTGTTTTCAGAAGAGTGGTGGGTTTAAATCAATCAACTTGTTGGGGCTGCAGGGCCATACTGATGCTGTCCTTTGGCGGAATTTGAATAGCAACACAAACATTTTAATGAAAAAATTATCTGCAATACCTTTTCATCTGTAAGGTTACAAGTGTTTTCCAAACTGGCCTTTTTCTCTCCAATAAATTCACTTAATTAAATGTCTAGGGTTGACAAAACAAATATTAACAAAGACATCCTCCTCCATTGTCCACTAATGGCATTCAAAAGAAGCGTAATGGATGGGTCTATCATTTGATGGGTCCAACATTCATGTAGCGGCTTTCGCAGATGGAGAGAGCACAGATGTGGCTTGCCTAGATTCTCAGAAGTGTTTGCTGTTTAGCGCTGGCAAGCGGGGAACAAAGAGCTTTTGAATGGAGAGAGCACTTGTCATAGACAGAAAATATTTGCTGTGTTTGCCTGCGGCTTCTTTGCTCGCACTCTCGCTCTCCCTCATCTTTAGAGTCAGGTTTGTCGGGGGTAATTTAATTGCCCTTAAGCAGTTTGAAAAGATGATTCAGTACATTGATTCAAAACATTTAATTACTGTGTGAATGGATTCTCCAAGATGGGCTCAGCTGATGCTGAATGCCGGTCCAACGGAGGGCTTGGCTATTGTCACACACACACGCACACGCATGCACACACACACAAACACACACGCACACATACACACACACACACACACACACACACACACGCGTGCACACACCCACACAGTTTTATTTCTTCTTTCTGATATAAAGTAACTTATATAACATTACAATACTAACATACTAAAGCAAGCTAGTTTTTCTCTAAATGAAAATGGTCACATTGTAAACTCAATATTGGCTTTCAGTAGCTTGAGTGCAAATATATTATCTACGTAAGCCTTCCAAACCCTTTCTGGTCGGTACCTAATTAGCTTCCATTCAAATATGTAAATGTTGCAACTTGTTAAAAGAATCTGCAAAGAAAAACAGGAATCTTCTAGAAGGCTAGTAGCTTACCTGTACGTTTCGTCCATCATCTGAGAGACTTCTTCAGTTCTGACAAAGTTCTGGAAATCCAGCTATTTTAGAACTGAAGAAGTCTCCAAAGAGAGACAAAACGTCTTCAAAGCACCTTTAACCAAGTTAATTTGCCCTTAATTTGAACCCTTCCTTGGATTCACTTGGTACCTAACCTGCCAGGATTTTCTTTTAAACGCAGAGATAACATGCCCCACTGCGCAACAAACAGGCTGCTTACCACCACATGACACTAGAAAACCAAACAAAGTAGAAAGCGACCAAAACCTAGGGGAGCAACCAAAACATCTGTAATTATATCCTTTACAACCCCGGCTGGGGAAGAAATATGAAGAAGGGAACACAGTTGGATAAATGTAAGTTTATTAAGTAAAACTGATTAAACAAAGTGGTGTGGACTGGCCGTAGAAATAAAATGGATAGAAATGTATATACTGTATATGTCTCGCTTTGCCAGACCTTCCTCCACAGCGCTGCGGAGGAGGGTCTGGCTAGTCCACACAGCATTCCGGTATGGGAGAAAAACACGCTCTGGTTTATTGGCATTTCTTTAAACCAATCATCTTGGGCGGCGCTGAGCGCTGGACGGAGCCACGGTGCCTCTGCAAAATAGCCTCGGGAAGGAACTTGTTTCGGTGGAACGTTCAAACACACGTTCAAAAGTTGTTTTAGTCGTGTAAGCGAAAACTTTGATTTCGACAGAGCTAGCTGTCTGGATTTACCCTGCAGAGATCTGAGGAGCAGTTAACCACAGTCCTCAGAAATCGGCCGCAGTTTAGAACGCCAACACAAAGGAAGCGGAAGGTGACGGACATCTGGCCGAAAATGAGGGACATCCGGTGGAACCTCCGGCGGCACCGGAGCAATCACCTAAATGAATCGTCGTGGATTCTTTTGTTGTTGTTGTACTAATCAAATGGCCACGGCAAACCATGTTCCGTGGCCCTTTTATCCATTGTATTTCTATGGGACAGCCGGACACATCAACAGTTTCATACTTTCCCTCACTGAGTCATGATCTGTGTTTGTCCTCTGTGTGTGTGTGTGTGTGTGTGTGTGTGTGTGTGTGTGTGTGTGTGTGCAGATGTGAAGCTGCTGGAGGACCAGGCATTCGTGGAGGGCGTCCAGGAGCAGGTGAATGGGGCTCTGCTGGAGTACACCCTGTCCACCTACCCTCAGTTCCAGGAGAAGTTCAGCCAGCTGGTTGTGCGGCTGCCGGAGCTGCGTTCCCTCAGCACGCAGGCGGAGGACTACCTGTGCTACATGCATCTGAGCGGAGAGGTGCCCTGCAACAACCTGCTCATCGAGATGCTGCACGCCAAGCGAGCGTGTGTGTGAGAGGTGCACGCACGGTGCTCCGTTGCAATGTGTTTGTTTCTCTAGCGGAGACTGTGTGTGGGAGGGAAAGTGTGAGCGAGATGAGAAATCAAATGAAGATAGACAGGTTCATATTGGGTCATCTTTGCGAGGTCTTTTGTTTGAGCTGGAGAGGAGAACATTTTTCTTTAGAGTTTGGAATTATAAAGCTCCATCTGTATCTCGAGGTAGTTTTCAGATTTTGAATGGTGATGTTTTCATATCCTGCAGAGCTACATTAACGTGACCTTTATAAACTGGATTTGCTACCCTGTTTGCAAACACCTAAAATTAGATCTGCCTGTAGTGTTACATTATATCCTCTTTGACTAAATATCACATGATTCCAAAATCACAGACAAAGATTTTCTACATCCCACAAGAGCTGCCCAGCAAACATTTAGACTCAGAGGAGGAATCTTTAGCCTGCATCAGTGCTGAACAGTCATGAAAACACGGTGTCAAGAGGACTGTTGAGATATCTGTCCGAAGCTGCAACCTGCATCATTTTTGAAACATCCACACCTAAATGTCGTTCTGATATCACTCTAAAACTGTTTCCAACGCCAACTTAGGAATTCTATTGTGAAATCTGGCGCTGGGCGGGCCGATGTTGAACTGACACATCACAAAAATGGGACTGTGTGCGTGAAGACGAAGATTGAAGATTTTGTAGCTTCTTTTCAAAAATTCGATTTCAGTGATAAATGAGTCATTTCTGATCGAAAATGTCAGTTGCAACTTTATGATTCCAAGTTCACCAACACTGTCCCTAGATTATTCTTATTCTTATTTTAGATGAAGACAGACTTCAGGATAACACGACACACTGTGGTCTCGTCAGACTAGACTGCTCTTATCTCTATCTCTCTACACTCACTTCGTTTTGCCACCAGTGTTAAAAAAAGAAATGAAATATGAAAGCTCTATGGGATTCAATATAGTTTTGTTTTAATCTATTTAGATGTTAATATATTGATATATAGAAGCCAGACATATTAACAAAAAGTATTCTTATTTAGTTACTCATCAAACCCTTACCAAGAAAGAGTAAATGAAAGGGAGAGAGAGACAGGTAAGAAAGAGGGACACGGACAAAGAAAGGGGGAGATTAAAAAAAAGGGAAGGAGAAAGAGAGGAAACTGCACACAGCAATGCCTTATGGATGAAGAAAAGCAGAGCAAAGCATAAAGAGGAGGGGAAAAAGACACATCTATGTGCAGAGATGAATGACAAAGACAGCCTTTGTCTTTCTTTAAGTAAAGATGCGTGTAACTTTTTACAGAGGAGCCAGACACGGCACAGGGAAGGGCAAAGATGCATCTGGTAACATTTGGTTTCAAGTTTCTTTGTAAAATTTGATTTTGTTTATTGGTCAATGCCTTAAGAAACAATGGATCTTCATAAAAAACAACCCGAAGGTGTCATGTTCACGCTCACATTAGTGTCACTTTTCGACACACTATTGTACGTGGACTATAGATTGACTGATCCGACTGAGATGTTTTGCACTGAAGCGGCTGTAGAGATGGTTTTTAGTACCCTAATGAAAACGTATACTTACTGTAAATATTATTATTCCTTATTTTTTGTTCATTATTAACAAATCCCATGAAAAGACCAAAACCAACAATGTGTTCGTCCGTCTCTCAATACTTTCGGACTTTACGACCCTCAAGCCCATTGGAAATAGTGCATTTGTTGCTGATTTTTAAACATTTGGTATTTACACAGCCACGGGCGACGGGCAAGTCACGTATAGGCCAGTCTGGCTTTGCCAGACCCTCCTCCAAAGCACGCTGGAGGAAGGTCTGGCTACTCCATGTTGCATTCGGGAATGGAAGGAAAACTTGCTCTGGTTTAATGGCATTTCTTTAAACCAATCACAATCGTCTTGGGCGGTGCTAAGCACGGGGAAAAGCCGCGGTGCCTCTGCAAAATAGCCTCAGGAAGGAACTTTTGTGGTGGAACGTGTGTACGTTCAAAAGTTGTTTTAGTCGTGCAACAGAAAACTCAGATTGGACAGATCAGAGCAGTTAACCATAGTCCTCATACATCCACCCGAGTTTAGCACGCCGACACAAAGAAAAAGGAACGTAACGGACATCCGGCTAAAATGAGGGACATCTGGTGGAATTTCCCGCGGCAAGTGGAACGTCGTGGATATAGACTACGTCGGACATAACGTTAGTTTAGTGTCAGGATCCCACAGTCTCCCCATTCTCCCTGCTGATTCTTCAAATATGTTTCCACTTTTAACTTCATTAAAGCTCAGTTTTTCGAGTCGACAGCTTCTAAAAACTTAAAGTGCCCATATTATGAAAAAATCACTTTTTCTGGGATTTGGGGTGTTATTTTGTGTCTCTGGTACTTCCACACGTATACAAACTTTGAAAAAACAGCATCCATGCTGTTTTGAGTGAGTTACGGTTTCTGAATGTGTCCTCCCTTCAGTCTCCGGGCGAGCCGTTCAAAATCTGCACGGCTTTCTACGTCACTAGCCGAGACGAGGGGCCTAGGGGGCTAACCGTTAGCATGCTAGCGCTAGCATGCTAGCGCTAGCATGTTCTCAATGGCAAAACACTGCTACAACACACACAAATTCACCCTAACCTACCAAATAAATTGTATAGAACTACTTACATGTCTCTGTTCTGCAGGTATTCCACGCAAAGTTGGAAGTGCGCCCTAGTTTAGAAGAAGTCTCCCGGCTAATCCTGCCTTGTACAGGCCAAAGTTGGAGCTAGCTCACGTAATCCTTACCTAGCTACTGTGTTACAGAAGTTGCGAGGTCTCACTCTGTAGCTAAAACAGAAACCTGACAGCGTGTGAAAGGAGGAGCTGCAGCAATTTGCAGTACAACTAAAATATGGTGTTTTTTGAAAATTAAACCACGTAAACCTATTCTGGTACAACCTCAAAATACAATTATGAACCTGAAAATGAGCATAATATAGCCACTTTAAGTTATTTACCCTGTTGGTTGTGAATATCAGCACACACCAGCTTTTAGGCATTTTTGTGTTGTTTGCTAGCAGACGAAATTGACGAGGATGCACCTTCGCACAATACAAGTCAACGGAGAGCGGAGAGTTTTTTCCCCTTCCGCTGGGCGTGGCTTTGATCGCACAACACCTGATCTTTTTGAAACACTTTAAAAATGAGTCTGGTTTTCTGGAACCAGTCTAGAAGAGACAGTATTTAATACATAACGATTTCTATATTATTTGACCAACGAGTGTCCCCTATAAATCATTAAATGAATAAACAAGTTGGTGTTTTTTTATACAGAATGTTGTTCTTGTCAGGTTGATGAGTGTTACCATCATGGGTCACTAAAACTCTCCACTGATAAGAATGTCTGACATATTCCGGCATATTGTATAGATTTGAAGCAAAAATATCTTATCAGACAAGCACTGCAGGCCTTATCAGCCCCATACGCAGTATCAGAAACCTGTAGAAACAATGGGTGTTCTGTGTGTTTGTAGCAGTCAGCGGTTTATCTGTGGCACTTACTACGTTGAAACGTAACACTAATGTATTCTGTCCCAAACTGGACTCCCAGATTTATGAAGTTTTTTTTAAATTTTTTTTTTTTTTTTTTTTAAAAGCACGACTCTCAGCGATGATGACAATATAACTGATATTCACGTCACAGTCTCGAAGACGTGAGATCTGAAAACAGAGACACAGTCAAAGCAGTGTTTGTAATATTGTGCAGCTCTACTTTCTTACTGTGGCCATTTAAAAGCATTCATTGTTCGTCCATTTCAAGGTATCGTAGACAATCACTCCGCCTGCCTTAACTTAACGCCTGCCTGAAAACACACACACACACACACACACACACACACACACACACACACACACACACACACCTTGGTTTTCCAGTTGTGATAGCTGTGTGTTAGCACTCTGTACAGTATATTTATGTTGTGAAGTGAATATTTACTGCAAGATGAAGTAGAATTTCAACCAAAAAAGTTCTCTGCTTTATGTTGAGGTCAAATTGCTACTGTTGTGGAACTGATTCTCTTGATATTGCCTTTGTTATTGCTTTTTGTTCACTTTTTTTTTTTAACATTTCTTTTTAAATTTTCCTGTGAGTTGACAGTCCCATCTTAAACTTAACAATGTCTTTTTTTTTCTCCCGAAAGAGAAAGTGACCAAAATATTTTATTCCTTTAAATATATTTTATTGTAATAGCATCAAACCAATAAATTTCAGTGAAGTAATGCTCCACTTGTGTGTCGGCTATTATTTCAACAACATTCATCAGTTGTGCACAAATGATACAGAGCTCATATATACAAGATCCATTACAGCAGTCATAGTGTGGCTGTTATCTAGCCTTAGTCAGACTTAGAAACATTATTCACATCAGTTACATTCTAAAACACTAAATGTCAGTTTTACAACCAAATCCTTACTGGAAAGTCATCATTCAATCAGTCTTACTGTGACATCTGTCATTTTGCCATTGAAGAGTTTTTTTTATTTTTTAATTTTTTTATTTTTTTTCATATGTGATTACATGCGAGTGATTACATTTCTTAGTGGAACAAAAGTCCTTAGAGAGAAATTGATTTGTTCCTCAAATGTCCAGCTACAAAATGTCTAAATGTAGAACATGTTGAAGAATACAGCATGATATCTGACAACTAGAGGCGAGGGGACGTTTGGGCCCAAAACGGGGTGGTTTATGTGGTACTGAGTAACACAGAAATGAATAAAATGCGAGATGAATGGTATGAAAATCCTCGGTTGCTGCTGTTATTTATCATTACTCTACGGTTTAAGATCAGTGGCTGATCAAATTGTTTTCAAACGGTGTTTTTCAATGCACTTGACTCATGTGCGCTATGTGGGGATAGCACCACGCTCACAATGTCAAGGAAAACTACATTACCCATGTCCACAGCAATTTTTGGGGCTTAGTTTGGCCTTTGTTTGATGGGATAGTTGAAGAAGAAGGGGGAGAGAAAAACCTGACATTGAACACCTCAGTGCCCGCTAGCTTCAGGCTACTGTTATAAACCAAACTTGGGTATATGACAAATATGACAGTAAGTGTTGTCTTTTCCTGGCTTTAAAGGCTGAATTACAGTAAAGTGATGTCATTTTCTTAACTTACCAGACTCTTCTAGCTGCTCTATTAATTGCCTTTACCCACTTGGTCATTATATCCACATTATTGGTGATTATTCATCAAAACTCTCATTGTGTTAATATTTTGTGAAAGCACCAATAGTCATCCCTACAATTTCGCCGCAATATCAACATTGATGTATTTGGTCAAAAAATATCGTGATATTACATTTTCTCCGTATTGCCCAGCTCTAGTCTTATTGATTTATTTGATAGAAATCATCAACAGTAACACTTTACAGGAAGGCATTATCAAACTTGGTCGTCTGCGCTGAAAATGTTTGGTAATAGGGGTGTACGATTCAGAAAATGTCACGATTCCGATTTTTAGGCTCACGACTCGATTCAATATCGATTCTCGATTAAAAAACGATTCACAGTATGTACATGTAGTTACTTTTCCCATGTATGTATGTATATATATATATATATATATATTATATATCTTATACATCCCTTAGTACATTCATGTGGATTTTTTATTTAGTTTAGTAGCTTTTATTTTCCATATTATTCATGTGGATTTGTTGGTTATTTGTTATTTTAACATCCTGTTATGATGTATGTGTATGTTGTGTGTGATGTCTGTGTGCTACTGGGACCTTGAATTTCCCCTTGGGGTTCAATAAAGTATCTATCTATCTATCATGTGATTGCAGTATACAATACAATAATGTTGTATACAATAATACAACAGACATACAATAAAATTAATAAATTAATAAAAATTCTATGAATCGGTAGAGCTTGAATCGCGATTCCAATACGAATCGATTTTTTTGCACACCCCTATTTGGTAACCATAAGACAAGTCATGAACCACAATATTCTGCCATACTAGAGGCCATGGGCCTTTATTGTTCTCTGCGCCGCGGAGGAGGGTCTGGCTGGTCCACGCAGCATTCCGGGATGGGAGAAAAATGTGCTCTGGTTTATTGGCATTTCCTTAAACCAATCAGAATCATCTTGGGTGGCGCTAAGCGCCGGAAGGAGCAAAAGTTGTTTTAGTCGTGCAACAGAAAACTCAGATTGGACAGATAGTCTAGCTAGCTGTCTGGATTTACCCTGCAGAGATCTGAGGAGCAGTTAACTGTAGTCCTCAGAAATCCACCGGAGTTTAGAACGCCAACACAAAGGAAGTGGAAGGTGACGGACATCCGGCCGAAAAGAGTGAAATGTGTCATTTTAATTGGCGATCAAAAACACACATCAAACGCAATGTGCTGCATTTGTACGCGTTGACTGCTGTCTGTCTGTGTCCATCCATCCATCTTCATCTGCTTATCCGGGGTCGGGTCGCGGGGGTAGCTGTGTTGTATTTTTAAATTGTATTTTATGTCATTTCAAACTGTACTGTATGTACGTATGTCTGTTTTATTTCCTAGCCCTCCTTCCCTTCCCGATAAGTGGCTCTGTCACTTGTCAGGCCGCCTATGTCAATAACAATCTTAATTTAACGACTTGCCTGTAAAAAAAATAAAAAAAAGGAGTTGAGGGAAAATGATCTGATCTAACGACAGTGTGAGAGAAGGTGGCGCTGGCTTCTTCATCCTTCCTTCATGCTTATTTTATTCCACACTTTCCCTCCCAGCAGAGACCCGTTCTCACTCCCAACTCGTGAAATACTGACGCTTGGTCAGTGGGTCTCAGCATCAGAGACCAACGCATAAATCCCCCTTTTAGCGTCTGTATGGGACGCACCGGGCAGAGCAGCAGCTCGCCCGCTGCGCTGTAAGATGACGTAGTATTAAGAGAGACAACGGTAGCGAGCAGTAAGAATCCGCGTAAGGAAGCAGGTTGGGTTGGTGGGTCAAACAAAACAGGACTTTCACCCAGGAGACCTGAATCGTACATTTTGTAATCCCACCCACGATCTTTTCCTGAATCTAACTGTCCCGTTCTTGTGCCGCATATCAATTAAACGGACGTCCCGACCCAGAGAGTCAAAAAGTGACGCCAAGAGTCCCGACCAAGCGCGTCTAAATACGACGCTAAAGGAGACTTTTTGCATCAATGACACCAATAACGATAACGCCAGAGGCACCTGACCAAGAGTCGCTTTTTGACGCAATGGGAGTGAGAATGTGTTGCAACGCAGAGTGTGTGTGTGTGTGTGTGTGTCTGTGTGCATGCGTGCGTGCATGTGTGTGTGTGTGTGTGTGTGTGTGTGGTGGCAGTGCACTTCTTAAGGTGGGATCTGTGTCTGTGTCCAGTTCTCCATTCTTTTTCAGCGGGATGCATGCGTAGTGTAGCCGAGTATCAGGATCCACTCCATTCGCTGTTCAACAACCTGCGGGGGGAAATAAAGTGAAAGGCGTTTAACGACGACTCCCGGCTCAATCTGATGTTTAATGTTTTCGCATTACAGGAGTGCGAGTGTGTTTGTGTACAAAAGATAAAGCAAGAAAAGGAGGGAAATGAAAGGCAGAGTGAGAGAGAGCAGGTGTTGGAGTGGTTTAATGGCTGACAGCGTGAATAGCCAGCCCTGTCCGTCCCTGATTAAGAGAATGAACTTCTCCTTTTGTCTCGTCCGTCAACAACGAACACCCAGCAGCACTCAAACACCATCCGTCAGGCGCTCCTCACAGACGGCTAAACATTTAATGAATCTAAAAAACTTCCTTTCTCCCCCTACTGCCAGGCAATTTAGAGACACTGACAGTGACTTGACCCTCTGGGGAAAAAATAGGGACCATCTGTTGTGTTCGCCTGCACATTCAACAAAACAAAAGACACCGGGGGCAGTTTTCACACAGGCCTAATGCTGTGTACACTGCGCAGGTAAATGGAGACAACCTAGAAAAAAAATAAAATTTGCTCTTTCAGTCGTCAATCGTTTAGATTCAAGTCATTATTAGATGACGCTTTCTTCAGACACTCAGTGCCTTTTAAAATGAATTCACGATAGAGAATGTGAAAATTAAGAGCAAATGTAGAGCTGCAAAGATGAACTGTTCATGCTTTACATTTCTGGGTTTTGCTGAATGACAATTAAAGGGAATCTTGACTGTTGAATCTTGAAATTGATTAGTTGCCAACTATGATACAATTCCAGGTTCTTGAATGTGAATAATGTCTTGAATGTAAACAGAATATCTGGGAGTGTTTCCTATTTAAAAAAAAAAAATGGCTAAAGTGACGATTTCTCTTCTTATAAAATCTGGTATTTGACAAGGGAGCAAAGGTTTCCTGCCTATATTTCACAGCTTTGGAAAATCTGTTCTTGTTCGTGGGATGCTGTGACACTTTACTTTCTCTATGTGGGCTCAATTACATTCACCATATTTACATTTTTAACTTAGAACAACTCTTTAATGATTCAAGACCAGTATCAAGCGGTGTTGGAGTTGTACCTGATGGCTTGAACCCAGTCAGCTGGACCACCTGTTTGAAAAGACATACAGTACACAATACTCAGTCACACTGAAACAGTACCATATGCCTAGTTGTTGCAGTGATAATATATACATGTTACTTACTTGGTTTCCTGATACTGGTTTCAAAGAGAAACTCACAAGGCTTTCCTTTCTGAAGCTCTCTGTAAGACAAAAAAAACAAAAAAAACACACTTATTTGTATTTAAAGTTTGCATTTGTGTATGAAGGTCGACACATGTAAGACAAAAACATGCAAGCGACACAATGCACGATGAAATCTTTTGGTTCCTTCTGCATGTAGACCTCTGTTATTTGGCCTTCTAAACAATTAATGTCATTTAGTTATAGCCTTGTCTCTTCAGGACAGATTGCTGCTGGGATAAATCCAAATATGATATGTAATGTAAAATGGCATCATCTGCAATCTGAGGTCTATCCTTATCACTCATGATTCACTTATTCCAGCCACAAAAAGCAGTGGAAGTTAGGGTTGGGTACCATTTGAATTTTTACGATTCCGATGCCGAACCGGTACTTTTAAAATGATTCCGATTCTTAACCGATTCCTAAACTGATTCTTGAAAAACTGAAAAAATGACATCAAAGAAAGGCTCTTTTATGGAGTTTTTTTTTAAATTGAAAATTATTTAAATGTAACAATATATTAACATTAGTAAGTACTTAAATATATAAGTAAACCTAAGTCACCTAACACATAACTACAATAATTTAACAAATAACAGTTACACTGTTAACAAGTAACAACAAAAGAAATGTTGTTGAGTTGGTATGCCAACCAGCTTCAAACTTTAGCAGTTCTTTTGCAGAAAAATGACCATATTTGCCTTCTCTGGCAAGACATACACCTCTCCTGACTTATGGCATGTCCTGCACGGGAGAAAACTCTCTCAGGTGGTGTCCAAGATAGGGTCATGTCCCCGGTTTTCACTGTGACTGACAGACCCGAAATTGGAATGAAAGAAAGAAAACATTGACCAAACATATAGTCGCGCTGACTCGCGCACCCTACACGTGCAAACTCAAGCCAGAGCAAGCGCTGCTCAGAGCTCAGAGATGTTCTAGAATGTCCATATTTTACGATGCTAAAATTACTGTTTATTTACATGGAGTCTGGTGGGTTTAGCGAACGCATTTTTGCCAAAATTATAATGTATTCTCATGTAAACTATTTATGTCAGCACCGACAATTTTGTAAATTGCTTAGCCAGTGTATCCCACCATAATGGTTATTATATTGCCAGATTCCAGACAATCCCACTTACAAATATGAATATATATTTGTATGCTTCCTTGTGACATTAATGCAAAAATATGAAGAAAAAACTATTCAACCTGTGTGTGCATGGTTATAATTCTGAAGTGCAAAATAGTTCAGGCTACAGCACAAATATTTCCATCCATAGATGAGAATAATCAAGTCTTACCTCTGAATTTCTCTTCAAAGTGCACCAGATTGATGCATTTAAACGTTAAAATAGACTAAATGTTCTTACAGGGGAGCATGTCCATGGACCCCCCTAGGGGGGCTTGTGCCCCAGTGCAGCTCTAGGTCTTGTCATGCCCCTGGGGCAGTGTCCCCGTTTTAAGTTTTACAAAAATAAAAACATTACCTTCTTTGGAGGTATTTACGCTTCTGAGCCTTCTTTGGGGCATTTTCGGCCTTTATTTTGACAGGAAAGCTGAAGACATGAAAGGGGAGAGAGAGGGGGTATGACATGCAGCAAAGGGCTGCAGGCTGGAGTCGAATCCAGGCCTGCTGCGTCGAGGAGTAAAAGTCCGTACATGGGCTATATGACCGCCCCAAAAGATCATATTTTTGTCATACTGCACACTGCTGTAGCTCCTCTTTTCACCCTGTGTGTTGAGCTCTCTGTTTTAGCTACCGAGTGAGGCATCTCACTTCTGTTCTATCTTTGTTGGGAGTCGCACATGAGCAGTACCTAGGTAAGCACTACTAGCCAGTCAGAAGCAGAGTATGAGGGCGTGCCAGGCTAGCAGCTAGGCGAGCATTATAACGCGTGTTACAAAGTGACGCACATTCGTCACGGAAGTAAAGGCTGGACTACAATAGAGCGGTTTGTGAACAGTGTTTTCTGTTGGAGATGGTAAGTGCCTTTGGGGTGGACTTTGGGCTTTTTCACTTTGTACACCCATAACATGCACAAAAAATATATATAACACTATAAAGGAAAAGGAAAAAGCCAAGCAGCATAATATGAGCGACATCATAGCCGTCTGTACCCAGGTCATAGTCACCGTTTGTCGGCTAAACGTAACAACAATTGCTACAAAGGACGCATCCTTGCGGTCCTCTATACCCTACTGACAGTCACCCTTTCTCTGCTTAAACTTACTGCAACAACCGCTAAAAGTCAGCGACATTGCGGCCGTCTGTACCCAGGTCATAGTCACCGTTTGACGGCGGTTTTTCGGTTCTACTACTTTCCAGACCCCTCTCTATATAAAAATTAAAAAAACATATAATCTTATTTCCATTTGTCTAAGTTTATGTGTCAATGAATACAAATATTTGTTGTTGATCTACAAAATTATTCACTAAAACAGCTTTACGCTGTACATTAAACAGTATGGTTGCATGTCAGTTTGTAACAAAGTGGGAATCATCTTACTGTCCAACATATCATAACCGTGACGCTGGCGATGGTAACGTTCCTTACTAGAACACTTACGTTACTAGAACGTAACATACCAGACGTTGCAGGGCGACTTGTAGAGAACGTAAGCTGTGTCCCTATTCAACAATTCAGGCTACACGGTTGTTTTGCCAAAGTTAAATGCATAAATTTCCACTATGAGGGAAAAAAAACTTGGGGCTTCTGTAAATGTGTAAATGTGTAGTTGAACAACTAATGCTTTGCATTTTATTTCATAACTCTGTGTATATATATATATATATATATATATATATATAATGTGAAATCTGAATATATAGAATCAAAGCGTGGATATAGTAAATAGAAACTTATATATAATATAACAATTTATTAATAAAATAAAATAAAATAATAATAATGTTGTAATTAATAACTGACATGACTGACATCATCAACAACAACAAATTTCAACAACACACGCATGCACGCACGCACGCACACACGCACGCACCAGCCCCACGTTATGCAGCCTACCGTTCTTGATGACCAATGACGTGGAGGTGGAGCTGGGCGGTCCAGAAGTCTCACTGGTCTCAGGGCTGGAGGCGGTCAGTGGACTGCGGCCCCATGAGATGATCGGGGCCCTCTGGGAAGGCAGGAAGCTGGTTGGCTGGGAACAGTTCTGAAAATACATCCCAACCCAATGAGAAGTGTTTTAAAGTGAGGAATTAATCCTAAATGTCCATGTTCAAATCACATGTCAAAACTCACATTTTTAGAGCTGCTTTTACATGTGTGTACTATGTGGATTACTTTTTTTTAAAACTCTGTAAAGTTTGTAAAAAGTGCTTTATAAATAAAATGCATTATTATTATTATCATAAAGTATAATATATGGACTAGTCTACTACACTACTATTAAACAAAAAAATGAAAAAGGGAGTTATGTTTCTGTCCCGTACTAATGGGCCTGATCACTGCTGTGTGCTTTTTACTCACTCACCGTGAAAGATAAGGCCTTTCTCTTTTCCTTGATCCTCTTTATGGCATTCCTCACCTAAATGAAAAGCAGTGTTTACACCCACTGGTTTTGCAGCCTCACATACCGTACAAAGATACATTTTGATATTCTGCCACAGTGGAGACATGCAGCAGCACTGACAATGGACTGAATGCTGCCTTACCTCACTGTTGTAAACAGCATACACTAAGAAGATGTAAAGGCCCTGCGGAGAGGAGAGAGGGACGTGAGGCATGTGAAAAGTGGAAAGAAATACATTCCAATTTCATTCATACAGCTTTTATTGACAATTCCTCATCAAATCCATTTAGTACTCCACTCATTCTTAGACAAACTCTTCTTTTTTTTCAACAAAAAGGGAGCCATGTATTGAAAAATACCTCTTTATGTGCTCAATGTGTGTGGTTTTCTACTCCCTTTTGGCATGGACTTAAGTCTGATTCTGCACGTTGCGGCACTTAACTCATAGCTGACCTGAATCCACATTAGATCCCTCCATTTTATCTGTAATTTTGGAAAAGTGTTTTCACTAAGAAGAGGTTTGTTGACCTCCTGTATATCCAGTGATGTACTGAAGAAGCGGGGGGAACCCTGCACCCAACCGTTAATGCTCCACTGCAGTAGGAGCCTAGTCTCGCATTGCCAGACCTTCCTCCACAGCGCTGCTGTAGAGGAGGGTCTGGCTAGTCCACACGGCATTCTGGGAAGGGTGTGAACATGCTCTGGTTTATTGGCATTTCTTTAAACCAATCACAATCATCTTGGGCGGAGCAACGGTGCCTCTGCAAAATAGCCTCGGGAAGGAACTTGTTTTGGTGGAACATGTGTACGTTCAAAAGTTGTTTTAGTCGTGCAACAGAAAACTCAGATTGGACAGATAGTCTAGCATGTTTTTCTAGCATCCCGGAATGCTTTGTGGACTAGCCAGAACTTCCTCCACAGCACTGTGTGGCAATGGGAGACTACTTTTCGTGTTTTTTTGTTTGTGATATTGCGAGAATTCAAGCGGCCGTGCAAGTGTTTGGAGTTGTGTGCAACGGCCACACTCAAACACGGTGCAAAAAGCCTGCCACTGTAGAGAGGGGTGAGATGCATCATTTTTTTTTTTTAAATACTGGGATAACGGTGCACATTTTCAGACAGATTCTCCTGGAAGACAATCATAGTGTTGCAGTCACCCTGCTTACTCTCTCAGTGGGCGTAAATGGCAAATTGTTGCTTTCGGAAAAGTTACAGAAATTGACACCCCTTACCTTACCCAATTGCGACATCAGACAAGTTTGGAGTGAGGGGGTTTCAGAGGCTGACCAGCATTTTTGTTGGAGTAAACTGGTGCCTCTAGTTGCCATTTTTGTAAAAAGAAACCCTCTTGTGGTCTAAATCAGACCAGCTCTGTTCTTTAAAGTAGAGAAAAAGTCATTTGGAATTCCAGTCTTCCAAACTAAATCACAAAACAGATTTAGCGCCCTTATATTTATTTATATGTATGTAACGTTTGTCAGTGCCTTCCAGAATACATATGAGCTTTACAAAAAGCCTGAGGGACATTAGACGTTAATTCTGTTGATTTAATAGCACGTCTTCCCACTGCTGCGCGCTGGCATGAGTCCTCGATGACTCATGAGTTGTCGTTGACTCGTGAGTTGTCGTTGACTCGTGAGTTCTCGCGTGAGTTCTCAGTCAATCGCGTGAATCAGCCGGCTATGAGTGGATCTGTAGCAGTCGAGCGAGTGATGTCTCTCCTCGAGCTCAGGGTAAAGCAAATCCACAACAAAAGCCATTCTTTCACTTCTGAAATAACATACAACGTTCTGCGCGTAGCCTAGCTAGGCCTACTGTAGGTTTGGTGTATAAATGTAGTATGTTGAAATGCAATTAGGTCGAGCAGACAGTCCTAAACATTGCAAGCTCGTCTCGGCTCGCCTATAGATCAATACTGACTCAAGTGACTCAAGTGACACGCGCAACCCGTATAAGTTTAGTGAGTGACTCAGAATAACCAGAATCGATTTTGCAGGCCTAGCTCCAGCTGCAGGATCAACACTTTTGACAGCGC